>NW_010296179.1:18696-52537 GCF_000700745.2 Antrostomus carolinensis | reverse complement strand
CTTTCCCCAGAACTCTTGATATCTCTCCTATAACTGGCCAGGAATTAATTAGAAAGGTATTTGTAGTGGTTACAAACAGTATGTGATGTTGGCAGATGTGAAAGGACTGACTCTCTACAAGCCTCAGACACCTTGCACGTGGTTGACGTAAGATGCCTAATGCCATGGCCTTTCTGAAATGATCTGTGAAGTGCTGGCAGTGGAAATGACTGAATTAATAAGTTGATCAGAAACAATGATGAAACTGATCTACACATTGGGGAACTGGAAATCATTGCAGTAGTATGGTATCTGTATTTCTGTTCCCATGCTTGGCTACTGCTGGCAGCTGAGGAATCCTCTGTTCTTTTCTTTTCCCTAAATCTCAGACTTCTGCAGCGAGTGAGTTGATGTAAGCCTTAGATTTTTGAGTAGTTGATATGGAACACATACATGAAGCTTACATGGAAAGGAACTGATTAGTTTGAGTGTTTCTTCAGGCTTCCAGTATTACAGCTATTATAACAGATTTCATAAAATGGGGAATATTGAAAGGAAATTGTCCAGCACTGGAACAGGCTGCCCTGGGAAGTGGTGGAGTCACCATCCCTGGAGGCAATTAAAAGCCAGGTAGATGAGGTGCTTAGAGACATGGTTTAGTGGTGGATGTGGCAGTGTTGGGTTTATGATTGGTCTCATTGATCTTTAAGATGTCTTCCAATTTAAATGATTCTATGATTCTAAATCAAGGAAGATATAATCGGGTAGACTTGATTATGGCTTCCTTTCCAAAAAGTGAGTGTAGGTGCTAGAAACCATCATGGCAATGACTGATTTCCTACATTCTGAATTTCCTGTGAGGTAGCTTAGGTCAAGTTAGTACCATAGACCTTCTGCAGGGCTTATCCTACTGAAGAAGGCACTCTCCATCATGATAAAAATTAGGCTAAGTGTATGCCAGTTTGGATCTCCCATGATCAAATTAATTAAAAAATTAACTTAACTGGCAAAGATCACATGTAAAGAATTACACTGACTTGAGAAACAGAAAGATTAGAGCTGTAAGCGGATATGAGAGCCATGTGGATTTGTGACTAGGAGGAAATCCCTGCATTATAAGAAAATTCCATTCAGAGTGCTGTTTGGGTAATGAATTCTATTATAAATGATAATGCAATAAAAATCACACTAAAACCCTGAAAAGCCCTGTCATTTTCTCTTTGATCTTGCACACAAAACTGAAGGGCAATAATCTTGTATCAAACACATGGAAAACTGCAGCATCCCTGGAGATTCCCTGCATGCCAATGACCTCTGCATTGGTCCTGTGCAACCATTATGCCTTCGTGTTTGGCTTTGTTTGACTCCACAGTGTGCAAACTGGAGCTGAAATCTGTTAAAGGGAATGTATTCTCATTCCCTTCACTGCTCTAGCCTGCAAGCTGAAAACCAGGAACTGCATCCTGCCTTCAGTACGCTCTGCTATGAAATAAAACAGTCTTTATGGTGGCTTAAAAGACTTTTTTAAAGGCATTTTTGCTGGTAGTATGAAAGGTAAATAGAAATGATGTGTTATACTGAAAGGTGCTCATGGCTTTTGCCCAGGCTGTTGATTTATAAGCACTCAGACCTTGGTGGAAGATGCTGCTCAGATTAAAGCATTCTTCTTGTTCTGGCATCTCAAGTTTCAAGGCTTCTTTGTGTTGTAAAGAAACCGTGCAGAAGGTTTGTAGTCACCTTTCTTTTAAAGGCTGTGATATTTCAAAGGGAGTTGTTGAGAAGTAAAGTTGAAAGCCTGGAGCAGAAACTCAAGACCCAGTGTGCTAGACTAGTCTGAAATCAGAGAGAAGGGGAGAGATGTCCCAGGTGGGATAAAGATCCTTGGCCAGATTGGTGTCACATGGCAGCCCTGTGCTCCTCTCTGGTTTCTTCTCTGCATGGGGCAATGGGTTTGTACACAGACAAGTCCTGTGATCAAATACCTAGCTGGGTGTCACCAACAGCAAATCTGAAGAGGCTTCCTGCTCCCTAACTAGGAGACAGTTGCAAGTTTGGACAAAAATCTTGTAGGCTTTTCCAAATTCCTGCATGCTATTCACTAGGTCTGTAAACAAAACACAAGTGTATTAGAACAGTTGTCCAAAGAAGGGGAAGTGGTAGAAAGGCAAAGAAAAAAGTCTTCAAATTTATTGGAATATAATTTATCTTTTACACATTATAGAAATGAATCAGTGTCAGTAATCTGGCTCAAATAGCTACAGACATGTGCTCAGCAAGCTGGATGTGCTAGAGAGCAGAATCCATCCAGTCATTCCCATGTCCCCTATAATGTGGTGCCAGACAGGTGACAAATTGCACAGTGGGCTCCTCTCTTGTACCTTTAAAGGTCATCTGCCTCCAGAGCTGCTGCTGATAGTCATGTCAGTAAAAATGAACAAGGATGGAGGAGGAAGACAGCAGCATTCCCAAGGAGTGGATATGGATAAATAAACCTGCTGGGTTGGAAGTTTTTCCCCCACAATGTCGAGTTATCATTGTTTTCAGTTTGCAACACTAATCAACACTAGATAGAGAGGAGATCAAACTGCTGAGTGCTCACGGGGTAAACATGAGGATTGGTATCAAACTGCAGCACTTGTGTCCTCGCTGAGCCAGATTGTCCCCCTGGAGCTATTTTCAAAACGCATCAGCAAGAAGGAGGTTATGTAAAAAGGCCTTAAACCATATGTTACCAGGTTGTACTGCTTACATCAAACACAGGAAGAGCAGTTGTAGGTGTCTGCACACCACACATGACACACGTGTGAAAGGAACTTTGGCCAGGTAGGGCTGGATAACCTGTCGCTATCTCCTGATGACAGGAGCTGATTGATAATGTGTGCTGGTTTTGCATTTTGCTGATTGGATTACAAGGAAAAATAATACCTGTCCATAAAGCAAACACCTCCCTGCTGTGGCAGAATAAGTTGAGTGGATTTGTCCTAAAAATATTCAGTGGATTGCATATGGAGTCATGAAAAAACTCATTTCCAAGACTAAGTATTAGTCTAAATTACAAAGTTGGTGCTCAACAAGCTAGGACAAGATTGTGAGACACTGAAGGTCAAACTATTGGCTATATATTTCTTCTTGATGGCTGATGTGAGACATTACTGTTGGCTGTAATTGCTAATGATTAATTTAAAATGAAGCTAATAACCAGATATATTCTATTCATATTGCTGGTAAATATTCTACCATCTTCATCCAGTCTGTGTTTACTTTTTGATTCTGATCTCTTTTGTGCCCCCTTATTTCTGGCCTGTGACACAATTTTCAGCAATGTTTTATGCTATTTATCTAAAATTTTACAGATGAGCTTTTAAAATATATTGAGTCTTATTTTTAAAAGCTGTTAATGGCAAACACTGCTCTAGCCCAGCTGTGTATTGGGTGCAGTATTCTCAGGTTGTATGTGCAACCTGGGCAGCTGTAACACAAAGCCAGACAATTCCCAAGGTAACATCTTGTGTTTCTCTGGGCTCCCCTACCTGCATGCAGGTGCAGAGAGATGGAGCAAGCTTTTCTCAGTGTGTCCTGGTTCTTTTTCTCTCCATCTGAGTCACTTGAGAGTGCTCCTCTCCAAGTGAACAGTATTTCCTTCCCAGATGTATTTCAAAACTTGCAGTGTGTTGCAAGCCTGGACACATGTGTGAACGGATTAGCTTTGGTCTGACTGGGAGCAAATGGATTCCATTTGCAGTAAGTTTGTGATTGCATTAGTGTGCTGAAGCAGAGCGTTTTGCAGCTTGTACATTATGCAGTAATACCTATAAGGTCAACAAATGTCTGATTAGCCACTCCGAGTAGGACACCTTTTGCCCTTCATTTCAGACAGATATGTGGTCTCTTAATTAAAATGTAGCCTCTTTCTCTGGCCAGTAAGCTAATTAGGTAATGATATCATTAAAGGGTGGACAATGTATTATTCATCATAAAAAATAATTGAATCAAATTAAATGGGAGAAAAGATAAATCATAAATTGAATTAAAGGGAAAAAGCACTGGGCTCTTTTATTTAGGCTAGATATGGATGTTTTGAATATAACCTCCCTTCACTGCCTGCCCCCTCGGTGCCAGAATGGCTGTGAGGAAGGGGAACAGAACAGGCAATCTGATGCTGGCTATGCTGCATCAAGTTAGATGTAGGGATAGCTGATATCCCTGAAATCCATTTGTCTTGTCTGGATTGAACCTCAAACTACCCCTAAAAGCCACGGAAGGAAAACGGTGCTACTCAGCACAAAGCCTTTCCAGTAACTCTCAAAAAACCTAGTTAAAAAGGAAAAAAAATACAATGGAAGAGAGATTCATTTTGCAAAAGGTATGAAAAGCTGCAGGGGAAGGAAACACAGGCACATAAGCGTGAATGTGTTTGGAATGACGTTTCATTATAGTGTGGGGTTTGTGGTGTATTCAGATGAAGACTACATTTGTGATTATTGTTTCTAGCAGGTTTTACAGGGAAGCAGTGGAGTCATTTTCAGAGATGAGCAGTGATGACTTTGTCACTGGAAATGGCAGCTGCTGAGCAGCACACGAGGAGAACAGGCAGTGCTGCTCGGTGTCACTGGCTGTGCTGTAGTTCTGCTTTGGGGAGGGATAAGAGCATGGCATGAAGCAGCCAATTCCTGTCTGACATGAAGTGACCTTCCAGCATCTACACTCAGCTCTGAGACAGTCTAGAGGAGTGCTGATTAGCAAAATGTCTTTAATTGGCTATTCAGCTGAGACATTCGAGTGTCCCTGGAATATCAGATGTTCTTTGAGAGGTTTCCACAAATGCAGAATAAATTCTGAAGTTTAGCTGAGTATAACCTGGAGTTTCTGCTGAGCAGTGCATGAGGACAGCTATTTCTGCTAAAATGCCTGGTGTGGAGTGGTTTTCCTGTGGAATCCAGGCTGGTTTAGGAAGGAAACTGCAGCAGGTGGAAGAAAATTCCTGTGAGTGCAGTGGATAACTAACTAGTGGATTTGTCTTAATTCTTATAGGAAAAATGACACTTTCTGTGGCATTTATCTTGGAGAATTTACATATCAAGTTGTATGTCATTTTAGAACACAGGAAAAAGTGATCATAAACTGGAAGATGGACAATGCTCAGCTGGTCTCTGGTCTATTGCAGAATGAAAAGCTGTAAAAACATCTGGAAACAGGATTAGGATATGTTTATACATGGAGCAAAAACTCCTGGTAAAAGTGAAAGGCCAAGGACATGTAAAATGTGTCAACTTCAGCAATGGCATAGAAAACATTTACTTGCTATTGGGTTTATTATCTCTAAAACAGTAGTGTCTGGATGTCTGTGAGGGGGGAAGAGGTCCCAGTGCATGTGAAAATTGTGCATTTTGTTGCACTTTTTTCATAAGTAGCATTATTATTATTTTGATAAATCCCATCCTTTCTCTTGAACACCAGTGGCTGGGACATTCCATGTCTTGTATGTGCACATGGCACTGCTTTCTTTTGGATAGAAACACAACAATTAACTTGCAGGTACCATGCTGGAAACAATTACTGGCTTGTGTGAGCTGAATCTCCCTGGCAGCTTAACCTGGGGGATGTTTTTGGAGGAGGATCTGTGACAGTACATGAATAACTATGCTGTGCAGCACAAACCCAATGGTGCCAGTGGGCTCTGACTGTGCTATGTGATGATATTTAGGGACATGCCATTTCTCAGGCAGTTGTTACAGTGAATGTCATGGATTGAGAGAATGTCTTGCCAAGTGGGGTGCAACTTGGAAAAGTATTTCTATTCACAGTTTTAGTTTTTTAATTGTTTTCTGACTGATCCACTCTGTCAACTTGATCATGTCTATTTCCCTTGCTGTGTTTTCCCTTGCTGCTCTTGTCTTCTACATGTAGATTACAATCCCATCAAAGCAAGGCTGAGTGTCTTACCCTGTATTTGTAGTACTTAGTGCAGTGGGGTTGCTCTGCAGGAAGGGGCTGATACAAAGGCTGAGAGAAGTCAGTAGCTGATGGAGTCCTGCCTGACACACAAGCTGAGATTCTCTTCAGGTCTGTATCTGGTTTGGCCACAGTGATTCCCAGTGCTCCATGGCTCTTTGCTTGCCAGCATGCATCATGACACACATGATCTCTAGTGGGAGTGCAGCCTCTTCCCACTCTTACATCTCCATATGCCTTTCTCTTTCTATGATATGTATTTTGTGGTTGCTATTGCCCCTTCTGTTTTGGAAACAGGCGCTGTGCAAGGAGGAGCTGTACACTAGTGGGAACCAAACCACTCAGAATCTTGCTTCCTTGACTGAAAATAGTTTGAATAAATCAACATGGACTCAACATTTTCTTGTATAGTAGGTGACTTTTCATACAATAATCTTTAATGGACACATGCAGTGGAGAATTATCTTACAGAATGACAGGCAAATTTTACTGTAAAGAAGTAAATTTCCGTCCTTCAATATTTTAATAACTTTGAACATCATATATCTTAAGAAATGTTCCCAGCTGCTGTGATTAACATGTGAAACTGTTTTTTTACAGTATTCACTCTTATTTTATAAATGACACTGGGAGCTTAGAGGAGCTTGTTCTTAATTTTTAAACCCGCTAATTTCATTGTGTCTGACACAAAGCAGAACATCTTTGCCATAATTACTGTATAAGTTTTTTTTCCCTGCAAAGTTGTAATTTTCCTAAAATAAGCTGGACTGCTTCAATTATGTAAATCAAATATCTAGAGAATATAATGACTGCATTGGCAAAACACAATAGAACTTAACAGGAAGCCAGCAGAGAGAGGGAGAGTGATGGGGAAGGCAAAAACCCAAACGAGGATGTTTTTTTCAATTAGAACTGCAGCAAATTCTCTGCCCTGCTGGTAAACTGGCTCCTGCAGCTTCTCCCTCTGCCAGATTTGCTCTTCCCTTGGTGCCAGAGTGTGACTGTTCAGATTGGCAGGAAGTCTAGGCTAAAATGAAAGCTAGCATGCAGAGACTGAGTGTCTGAGCAAAACCAATGGCTTCCTTCTGTTGGGTTTTCTGGTGTTTTTGTATTGGAGCAAAAAGAACTTATGATAATGTATTTCAGGAGATGTTTCAAGCAATATGAGGTGAAACAATGACTGGGAAGTGGAAAGATGCTATAGTAATGGCTAAAAAACCTGTTGACACTCAGGACTGACAACCTGCATCAAGTGGCTGGCACAAGATGGCCTTGATCCTGGAAGTCCTGAGGAGAGCTGACTCTTCCATACATACTCCTCTTATGTGTCTCATCCTGTAAGTTCCAACCTGCCCTCACTCCAGACCACCTCAGTGACCTAAATGACACTCTTCTTTGGATGCATCTGTTTCCATCTCTTTGCTCCAGATGGAATGACCAGATTGAAGACAGCTGTACAAAGGTGAAGTAATACTGTTGATTTATATTGTGAAGTCACTGCAGCATTATCTTCAATCCTAATCTTTGGGGTTTATTTTCAAAATCTTTTTTAGCAGCTGACATATTCAGCAAAGAAGGTGTGTCTTCAGTGGTTCTCATTTTTTTCTGAATAACTATAGCTAATGTAGAAGCTGTTAAAGTACAGGATTCATTCTCACAATCCTTTCTGAAATATTTCTTTTTCTGTTAGTAGTCACTGACTTTTAATGTGGCATAGAGATTGATTAAGTTCTTGTGACAGTTTGCTTAGAGTTCTGAAGTTCTTGTTTTTTCCTAGTTCTTGGCTAAAATCAGGGTGTAGAAAATGTATTCTTGTGTGTATGTTCAACATCACTGTAGTTTGAAGTCTCAGACCTCCAAGTGTTGACAATCTGTCATGATTTATTCTAATTCTAATCACTCTTTTACACTGGAACTTTACTTTCCATCCTTTACCTGTTTTGTGTTACCTTCATGGTAGAAGGCATCTGGTCTGATTTAGCACTCTGTATTTACTTGATGACTTCTGTGTCTGAGTAGCTCTGTCTTGCAAAGGACTTTGACAAAGTCTACAGTGAAGTCCAAATAGATTCTGTTATTTTATTAGCCTGTAACCATTTTTTTTGCTGAAATATTAATCAGGATAATTTATAATTTTTGCATTTAATTGACTAACTAAACTGTTGTAGTTTAATTGTCTTCTGCTCTGTACCCCCTCCCTTCCCCAAATACTGGCTTTCAAGGGAGGTACAGAAGGTGTATAAATATCCCAGTATTCTAATGTGGGTTCTGAAAGCTTCTCCCAATTTTGTTAAACTCAATAACTATTTCTTGAATCTTATGTTCCTTTAGCATCCCATCCTAGGATTTTGTTGCTGTCTAATACTTTGCTCCTGCAGTGCCTCTCTTGTCTCAGTCTGACTGTGATACTTTATTCCTACATGGTAGAAAACCTTCAAAACAATTGTGTCCCAAAATCCAGTTAAAAAAATTCAACCTTGTCCATCACCAAAATGATTTTACTCTTCTTCTAGCAATCCCACTTACACTATTAGTTTTTCCTCTTTCACCTAATTCTAATTAAATCCTTGCTTGTTTTTCATGCCTCAGCTTTTTCAATTACCTCTTGCAAAACAGTTGTGTTCTTTACTGAGGGAAAGTACTTTGCCTCTGGCCACAGGGAGATGCAGCAGGTAGTACCTAACATACTGGGATTGATGGCTGTTCCATACAAGAACAGTTTGTGGGCAAAGAATCATACAATGGCATTATTAGCATTAGTCCTGCTTGTAGGCCAGCTACATCTCACCTGATCTTTTTTGGGTGAAACTCAGATGCCTATTGATTAGAAGCTTGCATGTTCTCTTACCTGGGCGGCTGTGCTGAAATATGAGATTGCTTATTGTACTTGATTGCTTAATTGTACAGAGATCCAACAGCTTTGCATCATTTCTGGTGCTAGCAGCACAGTGGAGAGCAAGCATCAGAGTCGGGTTGTAATTGCTGACAGGGCAATCATATTTCTTTCCCTGGTATTGTAAGTCAGTTCAGGTTGTGGCAGATGTGTCTTAGAGATTGAAAATGAGGGGGTAGTAGAGGTTGTGCAGGACATAGGGTTGAAAGAAGAATGAGAAGGGTGGCAAAGTACATAAAGCAGAAACACTTATGTTTTGTACACACACTAGTAGCCATGAAGCACTCAAGTGCTGGAGAGAACAGCATGTACATGTGTATTTACATGTTAATTTTATTTTCATATTGTCCAAAAGTGATAAACTAGTGACATGATAGTGTCACTTGCTAATCCACAGCGTATTTTGCAAGGCTTGCTTCCAAGATTACATAATTTTATTACCACAGCATAAAACAGTGCAAAGGACTGTTTTGGGGGAAGCTTTACTAATAACACAAGCACACAAAGGTGTTGTGGTTTAACTTGTCTGGCTGTCAGACACCACACAGCTGCTTGCTTACTCTCCCCAGCCCTGGGGAATAGGGGAGAGACTTGGAGGGGTAAAGGTAAGGAGACTTGTAAGTTGAGATAAGAACTATTTAATGATTGAAATAAAATAAAACTTAATAATAACAATGATATTGATAATAGTAATAATAGAATGAGTGATGTACAGTGCAGTTGCTCACCACCTGCTGGCCAATGCCCAGCCTGTTCCTGGATAATGATCCCCAAGGAGCAAAAATCCTGAAACCAAAACCACAATCCTGGAAAAGAGAGAGAGGGGGCATTCCAGTCAGTCCTCATCCATATACTGAACACCATGTTATATGGTATGGAATGTATCCCACTGGCATATCCAAATGCCAGTTTGAATTCAGCACTCTGACTGCAGTCCCCACAGCTGCTTCTGCAACCGCAGACTAGCAAAACATGGCAAGTTGGGAAATCCTTCATTTTTCCCAGCAACAACTACAAACATCAGTATATTAACATTCTTCTCATACCAAGTCCCATACTGAATCCAAAACACAGCGCTACTCTGGCTACTAAGAGGAGAAAGTTAGGTTTATCCCTCCCAAAACTAGGACAGGAGGAAAACAGTGCTCAGAATGGCATTCAGCAGTGTGTTACAGTCACTTTTGGCAGAATCTGTCAGAAAGGTTGAATCCTTGTTGTTACCCTTTAGTACATGAAGCAGGCTTTAATCTCTCAGACATCCAAAGTTCCAATATAGAGAGGAAATACCAGATCCTGGATATCCCAGCATATGGGAGGAAAAAACCCCAGCAGTTAATTGTATGGACAAATCCTGTCTTAAATAGTAGGTGTAATTCTGAAGGACACAACAGAGTGGGTTTTGGCTGCAGAACAGCTACAGTGGAAGAGAATTATTACTTCTTCCTCATCAAATGAAGCCTTGGATAAGATATTATTGTCTTTGAACTCCTTTAAACTCTATAAAAAACAAGACTGAGCTAAGCAGACCATAATTACTTCATTTACCACACAGTTTCATCTGTTTTGCTATGGATATCTGTAGGGGGACCTTCAATTACAGCACAGATAACAAGGTTCCATGCATTGTAGCTGAATCTAAAGTACCAAAGGACACATAAATTGAGGCAAGCTCACAAGAAAATACTGCTTGCTGATTTATTTGCCCTGACACATCCTGTCTCTGCTATATATTGTTGCTAATTAAAAATGTGAGAAGATTTTTAAGGACCAATCTTCAATTTAAGAAAAGTGTTTTTAAAAATAACGTCCTGACAGAACTGCAAGTGAATGAATCAACACAAAGAAACTGTTAGACAGAACTGCAGGTGCTACTGCTCATTTCAAGAAGGCCTGTGGATAAAATAAGGAAATGGTATTTCAGCTCAGAGGGAACAGGGAAAAAGATAACTCAAGTTTATTGAGCCAGGTATAATGACAAAAGATGGGTGAAGCTGCAGTTTAATTTGCAATTTTTCTTGAGAAATTATAATAATCAAGAGTTATGGGATTAACTGAGCTCATAGTAGCAGTCCATTTTATGAGGAATCCAGCAAAATCCTTCAGTGATATCTGGTATAACTGGATGGAATTTTATGCACTGTTGAACAGTGTAGAAGGTCTTTAGAAAGCTGTGGAAACAATTTATCCATCATTAGTGATGTATAGAAACACCTGTGCACAGCTTTAGAGGTCTGCTCATAACCCCTGAAGAATGAGGGCTCAAAAGCATTGGCCTAGGGACTGACACTGGAAAACTTGCTGCACTTGGGGATATATATATATATATATTATTTACTTTAAGATGGAGTCTTTGGCAGTTTGGATTTTCCCCATGAAGGAACTGCAGGCTCAGCACATTCTTTTCACGCTCATTCTGCCTTCTTTTTGTGTTGGACTTTCAGACCTTGTGAAACTGCAAGGGACTACTGCTGATCCTTTCTCTTCCTCCAGATCTGTAGGAAACATTCCCAAGTGTTCCACCTGGTAGCCAGATTAAGACTGGCAGCTTTAGCAAATCTCTGCTCTGTTAATCACAATCAAATTATCTTCCTTCTGCTTGCACTGTGAAATCAAAAGGAGCGTTATACTGTGTGAGCCAGCACAGGCAGGACATGGGAACAGCCACAAAACCACAGATGAAATCAAAACAGTAACTTTATTTTTGTGACCTCACCAACTGTGGATCCCCAGAGCAGCGCATGGGCAGAGGCACACACGGGGGGACACAGGCACTGCAGAGCTGGGTCCTTGCCAGAGCATCACTGAACCTGCTTTTTCTTCTTTATTTCAAGGATTGGGGCAGGTGTAGTTTACCACTGGGCTTTGATCTTTCCCAGAGTGGGACAGGGATCTCAAGCATGTTTGATAGGGTGCTTCTCAGTTTGTCACAGGCCTATGTTATCTAAACACAGATGTTCTACTTGTCCAACACACATGGCCAAACAACAATTAATAGGATATATGTGCTTTTCTATACCTCGGCTGCAAGTCACTTGATAGTGTTTATAACCCTCCTTGCCAATCTTCTGTTGTTTTCCCATGTCCTCTTTCATGGTCACAGTTGTCTTTAATGTCACTGTATTATTTTTGCAAGGGCAGGGAGTGACAGAACAAGGGGTAATAGCTTGAAACTGGAAGAGGGGAGATGGAGATGAGATGTGAGGAAGAAATTCTTTGGTGTGAGGGTGGTGAGACAGTGGGGCAGGTTGCCCAGAGAAGCTGTGGCTGCTCCTCCCTGGAAGTGCTGAAGGCCAGGCTGGATGAGGCTTTGAGCAACCTGGTCTAGTGGAAGGTGTCCCTGCTGCTGGCAGGGGGGTTGGGACTGGATGAGCTTTAAGGTCCCTTCCAACCCAAACCAGTCTGGGATTCCCCACAATTTCCTGTAGCCTCTATTTTCTTAAATATGTGCTATACATAGCATGACTGCAGGTCTGACATACTGTGGCTCCCACACACACAATTCCAAATCAGTTAAGAACAAATCATGAAAAGAACAGTAATCTGCTGGAAAACATTTTCTGTTACATCTATTATCACTTTATGATGAAAGATATTCTCATACAATGCACACATACAAATAGAAATAGCTTTTGCTATGAACTTCTACTCAAATAAAAAAAAAGGGAGAGAGAATACACTTGTTTAAGAATTACTTCCTTGCTTTTTTCTTTTAATATTTATCTGTAGAATGGACTTGTTCCTTCCGTATCCATCTTCTTTCTCTTACCTGGATCTTGCAGTGAAATCATAATAAAAAGAAGGGGGGGTAATCCAGCTAAGCTAACTGGTCCATCTTACTGGCTTTGGGTTTCTACTGCTGCTGAATACTTAAGGAAATTTGTGTCCTCGCCTCGGGAGAGGTGCATTTTGTTTCCAAAAGCATCCTGCAGGACAGCCTTTGTATAATCCTGCTCGAGTGTCCTTCAGTGCAGTGTGGACAGGGTAATGCGGGAGATTGATTACGAAATAGCACTGAACTGCTGTGATTTCAGCCCGTTTGACAGCCTCGAGGCTCTTTAAGGTCACACATCAAACAGGGTTTTATTGTTTGCAATAAAACGTGGGTCCTGGCGCTTCCCAACCCCCCCCACGCTGTTCTGTATGTAAAGAATCCAGAGCTTTTGCACGGACACTGCTCTCAGTGAGGTGATTTTAAGTGTCATACTGGAAGCAAGCAACTGCTTCTTTAGCCAGGGGATAGCTGACAGCAGAGACTGTCCTTGACTGGGATTATGGACATGTCCTGGTGTGACTCTCTTGCAGTCAGTGCAGCTCTTCAAGAAGATGGTCACATACAAGGCACATGTGTGTGTTTTATTAGCAGAACACCTGGGACAGGTTTTAGCATCTGCCTTCTTATTTACTGATCCCATTGGGGGCCTTTTTTGGAATTTCAAGTGCTAGATCTGTGCTTCATTTGCCCCTTTGTGTTCTGCATGTAACTGAAGAAGAAATTGCAACAAGAAGGAGAAATAAAACTTAGTTCTGTTCCTTCCCCTTGAACAAGTGATTAAAATGCATATACTTCACAAAAGACCTCTCTCATTCTTCTGCTCATGGAGAGGAGCATCTTCAGAGTCAACTGTGCCTGTTTGGAGATGCTTTATAGTAGTGCTCTTACTTCTGTTCCCTCCTCTACTTAGTAGTCCATGAAGAACTTGAGAATCTATGAAAGCTGTGTCCTTCTGAAACCTCTCGCTCCCTGTAGCATGGGTTCCTCTGATGTTTCAGCCCTTGACTCTGTTGCATACGCATGGCAGATAATAAAAAACCAAGTTGCCTTTCTAGAAAAAGTCATGGCTTGCTGATCTCATTAGGAACATACCTTATTCTTTCTCAGCAGATCCTTTGGCTCTGGCCCTTGAAGCTCTTTGAAATTCTCTGGCAGCTCAGGAGGGAGGCTGAATAGCGTGATATTTGTTCGCTCCTCATTGCCAGTCTGACAAGTGAACAGCAGTTCACCAGAGTTCAAACATCTGGCAAACAGCTCGCTGCAGCTCTGAGCTGTCACACGGTAATAAAGACCAATTGTTCTGTCGAGAACATGTTGAGAAGTTTAAAGGAAGAGAAGAGCCAAGGGGAAGCATGCTAATTAAAAGTATCTATGTAGAGCTGGAGTGAATAAAGGATGATTAATTTAACTCTTAAAGGTAGATCCGTGTTACAGGATTAGATGGGAACTTTATTTAGCCTAATTGACGAGGAGCAGAGGCTGCCACCCTTACTCCTGGTGAATGACCCCTTATTCATGGGATAGTTCCATGGGATCCCATTGGACTCATGTAATTCTGTGGCTGATGTTAAGGGAAGATGGAAGGACACATTTTCATATCAATTCTTCCTCTAATTTTAAAATACACTAATTTGCTTCCAAAAGAGGGCAGAAACATATCACTCCTGCTTGTTCTGGTATTTGAACCCTTTGCTGCTCAGTATCTGTCAATTTTATACATTATGTATTACACAGAGTAAAGTTTTTAAAATAGGCCTTAAAAAGATGCATGTGGACAAGGTCAGAACCACTCTGTTTCATGGGCAATTCATACATTTTCTATTTCAAGAGATCCAACATTTGCCCCAACACTTTCCAAATGTCAGGTTCTCTAATATTTTCAAATACATGTCTTTTGTACTGCATTGCAACATCAATTTTTAAATAAAAAACATTAATTTAGCTTTTAATTCCATTTCTCTGACCACTTATCTTCCTAAGAGCTTATAAAAGAAGAAGAATCTCCCAAAGAAAGATTCTTCTCTTTTTGCTTCAGAGAGGTTGAATTCAGAAACAGCTTTACATCCAGAACAGTCTCATAAAACATGCTGATATCTCAGGAATGATAGCAGGCAAAGTCCACTCAAGAATCCCCTTTAATTTTGTCCTGCAAATTAAAGCATCTGTCCATTGCTGCAGCTGATCCTCTGCATCTGTCCGACAGATCTTTGCTGAGTGGTTGAAGCTGAAGAGCTTACATGTGGAAAGAACCACACAGCTCTTCTTGGAGAGGCTTTTTGTCAGCCTTCCCATTGCCAACCTCACATGTCTGCTCTAGCATATGAGACAGCTGCATGTGGTGTCTTCACCATGAGCTTTTGAAGGCATTTGAGATGCATGGTGGGGAGACTGCTGGGGTGAGATGAGGGTGCAGTTGTTCCAGACCCATTGGGAAACAGAAATGGTGTGTTTCTGGTAGGGAGAGTCCAAAGCCCAAAGCGCCTTTGCTGCTCGTGGGGGTACCCCTGAGGCATTGCTAGGATGCTCCTGTGGTGAGGTGGTGTGAGGAGCTGCTCCGTTTGTCCCCGTGGCTATTGTTGGCAGAGTCTTGCAGGACAGTGTAGGTACAGCCTTGTGTCTCGGTCTACCAAATGGGAATAGCATGAAGCTCCCTATGTTGTGAGAGGACATGGCTAAATATATCAAATACCATTGCCAACTCTGCTATGATAATAGATGGTATATTTGTTCATAAGTTTCACAAAAACTTGCTGCAGAGTAGCCCAGGTGTTTATTACAGAGCCAGAGGTGAAACTTCACTGGGAACAAGTGCAGTTTCACAACAACGTAGATAAGTGCTTCCATTTCACTTCAAAACAACAATGGTCTTTAATAATAATGCCTGAATATGAAGTATCATTTTAAAATGAGAATTGGAATTATTACAAGTTGCAATTTATTGTGAAGCACATCAGATGCTTTGTATTTGAGTGATCTATTTCTCTTCACTTCACACTGGAGACTTGTTAACTTGAGTTCCATTTCCCCTGCAGCAATGTAGTATGGGGGAACTTCCAGTGAGTGATCTTCACTGTATATAAATGCATAGAAGGTGGATCAAATCAATTTTAATATGGCAAACTGACCAAAATTGGCACAAAAGTATTGACGTCTTCAAAAACCATATTCCTAAGAGATCTTTGGCACTGTTGTTCTCGACAGGATTTTTCTGTAGTAGCTGTACTGGCACCACAGAAATTACAATTACTGGTAAATTACAATTCATCATGGTTTTATGGGGCTATTTTCACTCTGGGTATCCTCAAGTTTTTAGAGTCTCACGAAATATCCTGGTTGTTTACAGTGTTAGTCAACACAAGTGAAGGCAAAATAGCCTTCCAACACATGATTCACAACGTTATTGGTGTTAAAAGAATGTGTCTTCTCACTTCCTGATGAACTGATATCCTTCAGTGCATCTAAAGGAGGGTGTCTGAGGAAAATATTGAGTGTAGGGTAAAAGAACAGGGTGGGTGGAAGTAACTCAACAGCAGCAGACTTCTGACATCTGGGAAGCTCAGTTCTTTAACAATATTGTTGATGATGATGTAAAGTTCTGCTGTATTTATAAGGTGTTTATATTCAAGTGTCCCAACAATTCTTTAATATACTGTGCGTATAGCAATGCTTAATCCACGGCTTTTGGAGTGTCAGAAAATATATCTAACAAAGTAGCAAGGCAAGTTAATATTCAAGACCTAAAATGACTATAATAAAAAACTGGGAAAAGAAAGCATGTGAAAAGATGAAATTTAATATCCAGCATAAATAAGTGAGCTGACAGAGCGTCTTCTAAGAGATCAGGACTGTGGAGGCAGCCTCATCATTTTATTATGAAATTACTCATATTGCCATTCTTGAGACTTAATTTTACCATACGCTTTAAGGTTCTATTATCCATCATGAATTATTTTAATGCAGGACTTCGCACTATAAATTCAGGAGAGAAAAAAGCTAAAAAATATGGCCTGTGCTATATTGTATATTTGGTTCCAACTTGAAACATAGAAGTGAAACATGGGAAGCCATTAGTAACCAGTAATAAATTTAAAGGATCACAGTAGTTTGAAAGAATTTAAGCTTGGCAGAGTGTGTACTTTCACAAAGCTAAGAGGAAAATCCAGGCCTTGGAACCCCAAAGCATCGAAATTATTTTAAGCAGCAAGGTTTAAAAACATATTTATTTGCAGTTTGGGGAAGGGTGACTGTTTTATTCAAGAACTGCATTACATAACTCTCTGGTTCTCTAATATATCACTCTATAGACAAACATATCTCCATAGATTCAATATTGCACAGAGAAGCCTGTCAGTAACTGCCATCAAGGAGTCAGATCTCCAGCTGGTAAGCTGCTACAGCTCTGCTCACTTCAGCCTGGGACTTTTAGAGACTAGTAAAAGAATGGAGAATTAAAAGGTTAAAACTACTGCTCTGGGGATTTAAGTTACTCTCCTTCTAATTGTTGGTGATTTCCTCTAGCAGTATAGAAATATTTATCATAACTGCACTAAAATTCTTGGCTGTTCCATCTCAGCTAAGGGAAGCTGATAACAGTTTTTTAGATGTTTCTAAATCAAAGGTATCTAAAAAGCACATCAGGTGAAAAAGAAAGTAGGAAATGAAGCAGAGATAAGGGACTCAAAACAATTTCAGATCTACCCACTAATATTATGTCCTGGATCTAGTAAGACTAACCCTGCTGATAAAAATAAATGGGAAATAGATTTGGGAAGGCAAATCCAAGATGAAATTTGGAGGATGTATGAGTGTGTATATGAACTTCCCTCTTGCCCACCACACAGCTCTCACAGATGGGTATCCTGTACACTTTGACACACTTCCTAGAGAAAGACCGCTGTTCAAGAGGCACCAGCTTATTGTTTATCACTTTCACATAAAATAATTGGCTTACATTTTGATTATTGTCTCACCAATTCCTGGCCTCCACTCCTCCTTCCTGTTCCTTCCCTGGGCTCACAGAAATGGTTGTTTTTGTTATGTGTTATGCAGAGCAGAGACATAAATTCATGTGCACGTGGCCTGTCCGGGTCCCCAGGGGTGGCCAGGTGGGCAGGAACTGCTGCCAGTGGGAGGAAGAGTTTCCTGCAGGCACCCCCAGCAATGCCTCTCCCACACCCCTTTTCCCTCAGCTCGGTCCTGCTCTTACACCCACACAGGATTCTGTCCCTCTGGGTGGTGTGTGAAATCATAAATCAGCTGTACATGTTTTAACTGGGGGCTTGGAAACCCCTGACAGGGACAGGAAGAGAATATTGACTGACTCCTGACAATTACTTCTTAGAAGCGTTTCCTGGCTGTACTGGCAAGACACAGCAATCAGATTTTGTACCTGTTATTTTGGGGAGTACTTGCAGGATGCTTCCCTTAAATGAAGCCATGTGAATCTCTCTTCTTGAGAGGATGAGATGGCACTCAGCTCTTGCAAGGGGGACATGCCAGAGGGGTTAGTGCATGCATCTCCCAGCGCCAGAACTGCACGTTCTTAAGTGTCTTTGTTATGACTCCAGCTGGACAGGTCAGTGGCCACTAGTGTACTCTACTGTGTCTTGATAAAAGGGATTTTAAGCCCCTAATTGTCACTTAGTGCAATAAAAACAGCACAAGATAAAAATGTCTTCCTCTCACAGAGTAAAAAAAGACATATTTTAAACTGTGTCCAACACCAAAAATATAAACCATTAGGGGGACCCCCTGTGATACAGAAACAGTTATAAACAGATATGCTGCAGTATTTTTATATTACTTTCTATAAAAGTATAACCAGAACAGTATATCTTATGTTTTTTAATCAATTTTCTATTTTACAACCTCATTTTTGGAAGCAGAGCTGGAGTTCTGCATAGCCATCACTCCTGTGCTGTTGAATGACCTCTTGGATTTTCTTTGCTGTAACAAAAGTCATAACTAGTAGATGTGTCATACTTCTTTGCTACTGATTGATATGTAGCTGTTAAGCATGTTTTTCTATAGACTAAAATCTTGGCATCATATTAAAATGTAAGTAGGCAGAGGAAATTCTCCCCTTGCCTGAGGAGCTTGTGGTGTTTGGAGGAGCTCAGAGCCAAATGCTCTGCAGTTAAGCGGTGGCTCAGCCCAGTGTTGAGATTTTTTGGCAGTAGTTATTTGAAATACATTTCTAATTCAATATTAAATGCTCTCATTCTCATTGTGCTTCAGAGTGCTTTGTCTTCAGCAAGCAGGGGAAGACACTACCAGACTTGACTGTAATGGCGTCACCAAATGAATGAATACTTGAGATATAGTTACCGGCTACAAGGATATTGTTGGGAGCTCTGTAGGAGGGAAGGCACTGCCCAAGCTAAAAACTGATACTGCTGGAGGAACAAGAGATTATAAAACCAGCTCTGATCAACTTTGTCTGGGTGTCTTTGTTTCTGGCTATCAGAGTGATGGTGTTTCCAAAGAGAGCAGCAAACAAAAATCTGAACTGGTTCAAAGGTGGAGTGTGATCAGCTGGAAGTGCCTTGAGAGCTTTATCCAGCTGGGGCCAGGCCACTACCAGCACCCACGAGCCCCACAGTGACTGCCTGGTACCATCTGCAAGGGGCTGGAGACGGCCAGGAAAGGGCCATGTCCTTCCTCCAACCCCAAGGGGAACCGCTTTGGTGACTCCTCTCCTTTTTGAGGCTGTAACCCTTTGTGTGACAAGGGTACCTTCAATAGTGGGGGTCGCACACGGGCACCAGAGGCATCCCTTCCAGCCCTGTACTCTTGGGAGCAGTCTCTTCCTCTCGAGTCTGAGGTCTTTGGGTGTATTCACGTTTCCAAAGGCTTCAGTAGCAGTTAGGCACCTGGTGAGATTTGCAATGGAAAGGCAGTGAACACAGAACATCTTCTCCCTAAAGTCACTCCTGGCTGTGGGGACTTGGAGGGGTTGATTTCATGTGACAGTGGCTGCATTTTTCACCCCTTTTACATACGCAGAGATGACTGTGCTGCGTACCAGGCAATACGAGCTCTGCCTTTTGTGTGTATGTGTTTGGACAACCAGATTTTAGAGCCTAGTTATGAAAATTCTTCTGCTGCCTCTTGCCCCCAGAGGTGAGCATGCTTGGATAGCTTATCATTAAAAACACAGACTTCACTGAAAGAAAATGGGGCAAGCAGGGGCCTCAGAATACCGTGATGGCTTTTATTTTTGTTGTAAATCTATTTCTTCACCTCTTTTGAAATTATCTAACCCCTGCCAGGGGTGGTGAAAGGAGTGACCTGAAAGTGTGAGACGTTGGTGCACTACCAATGGAGATTTTTCTTCATATTACTTTGCTGGCATGGACTCAGCAGGTACATAAAATACAATGTTCCAACCCATTTCACCCTCCAAGTTGGAGCGAGGTATGTTCATTTTCACTCTCTGCACTCACCGCCTCTTCTTAGTCAGAGAATCAGCACTCGTGTTGCTGTGCAATCCTGAGCTGCTTTCATGAGCTTAGCTGCAACGCTGCTGGGTATCTTTCTTCATTGCAGCTTTTTTAATCTTGGCTGGCAAAATCAGAAGCTCTTTCCTGTCTGCACAGATGATTACCTCACTTTAGGTAAAGTCTGAAATACCCTGAAGTATCTCACATAGGTTCTCATAATATCCTTTTTCAGCACTTCTTCTTCATTACCACACTTGGGGTGCCCTTTTAATTCTGCATTGGCTAATGGTGGATTCATTTTTTTGACTGCATAGTGACCAGTCTGTCTCTGATTCTCTTTCTTCTTCTATTTATCCTTTCTACTGCCAGAGAACTGGATGAAATTATTTGTCCCACTGAGATTCTGAGAACAGACTCTGCTGTCAAGAGAAAAATGTACAGGGCAAATTCCAACCACCACCACAACAAAATTAAAATATGGACCAAATGAGCAGTTTTCTTTGCACTGAATCGTGATGGTTTGTTGCAACATCTAGTGAGGTGTTTTTGATAGACTGCAGTCATATAATCCTCTTTTTTTCACCCTTTAAAAAAGAAATTAGAAGCAAACCATAATTGCAGGCTCTAACTGTCCTGAATGGAGCAGAAAATCCAAGATGTAAATTTTGTTATGGATTCCTACGCTGGTTGTTGATCTAAAGGAAGTCTCAAGTTCACACTAATTCCCATTTGATTAGTGAAGCTAACTCTGAGTGAATCTTTTGACTAACACTTCGTCTCTATTTTGAGTCTGTCTAGTCTTTTCAGAAGACAATAGGTTTGATGGTTACCAGCCTACTCAGTGGCATCTATCATGACAGAAATTGAATCCCTTGAAGACATTAATAAATTTGTTCTTCTCTGGCTTCCTGTTCCACCCTCACTTTACATAGGGGAAAACGTGCAGAAAGATTAAACTTCCTCAAGGTCACAGAGGAGTTTGGTGGTAGGAATTGAGCTGATTTTCTACGTCCCAGTTCAGTGCTTTGAGCACGGGACTGATCTTTCTGTTTCCATCTGGTCAGATATTTTGAAACAATTTTAAAAACGTGGAATGAAATTTTAAGTTGTGGTTGTCCCATCACCTCCAAAGATTTTGTTCTTTTTAAGTATCACTGGGATGTACTTGTTCCTCAGAAGCCCCAAACCGCTTATCATTTTATTACAACCTTACAAAACAACCACTACTTGGAGTTAGCAGGAACTGGGGGATCTGCTGCTGTCTCCCCAGTGCAGATAAATGTTTTGCCAAGCTCAGATGGTTTTGAGCAGCATTTTTAAAAGTAGAAGCCACATTTTGGAGAACTTTAATATTGACTTCTCACTTCTTACAGCTCTTTCAAACACAAGTAATCTCAAAAAATATTGCCATTGTGCACTTATTTACTAGTAAACTTGTACTTGTAAATTTAATCTCCTTTTCACTGACTTTTAAAGCTTACAAATATACTTTATTGGTAATTATTTATTTTCCCTGCTTAGTGTGGTGTTCAGTTTGCCGTAGGGATTCAGAAACTTTGGGGCTCATACTACATGAAACCAAAAAAATTGTATTTCCTATTTTTGTAAATGAACCAGATCTTCTTTTCAGTCTTTTTCTTGACTAGCTAATAAATGGACTGTTCCATTTGTGTTAATTGAGAGAAGAGGCAGGGATGATGAGAAATTCTTGACAAGACCATTTCAGACATGGCCTGGCAAAAGATGAGGAGCATTGTGTTAACATTTACAGAGGAAATAGAAAGAGCTGACAGAAATGGTCTCAGGAAGGTTGAGCTGCTGTGGATCACTTGTTGCTTTGGCTTTACTACAGTAGGACAGAGTTTGGTGGGGTTCTGTAAGTCAGGCTAAACCAGTCAGATTCCTGGTCACTTTGGTGACTCCTGGGTCATTTCCTGAAATGTTCTGTTTGCTGAACAGCAAGCCAGAAGTTTCCGACTCTGTGCTGGAAAGTCCTGTGTTCTACTGCTCATGGTGATATATGGTGTCAAAATAAGATGAGGGAATGATTCCAAGTCTCATGAGAGCTGCTTGGGAAGACAAACGCCCTAATAGTGAACATCCTGCCCTTCTCCTGAGGTTTTGTCAGTGAGCACAACATCGTATGGTCTGGAACATCTTGGTCAGTTGGGGTCAGCTGTCCCCTGCCATGTCCCCTCCCAGCCCCTTGCCCAACTGCTGCCTGCTCGCTGGGGGGGGAGGACTGAAGGTCTCGGCACTCCCCAAAACACGGGGGTGTTACCCACAGAGCTTCAGCCCCATCGACAAAGCACAGCAGCACACAGGCTGCTCTGGAGGAAAATTAACTTCCTCCCAATCAGAACCAGTACACACATTTATCACACAGAGAAGTATGCAAATTGCTTTTCTGGGTATTTTCCATAACACCCCCTTCTTCTGAATCCCGGTGTTATATTGGTCACCTGACCTGAATAGACTTCAATACATTATGTTGGTCACCTGACTTTAATAGTCTTCAAGAATTTGAATTCTGAGGGTATTCAGTATCACTGGCACATACCAATTAATCTAGTACAATTATTTCCAGTGTTCCAAGGCTAAAACCACTCTTCCCTGAATATCATTACTGCTTAATAAATTGCATACTTTCCTTTTGAACAATATTAAATAATTGCCCCTCGGATTTGCAAGTGGAGGACTGTTCACATTATGCATAATGGCTTATGAAATACTAATTCATGGCTTTGTGCAGTGTCTCAATGGAATAATTGCTTGTTTAGTGCAACACTTTGACTGAACACATGCTTATTCTTTGCATTTCTTCTTTGTAAAAGAGTTTTTTGCTTCCAGTGTAATATTTTCAGGGAGATTTCTGGTGTGGAGGAATTGGCCCATGATCTATGATACCATTTAATGGCTGGAACATGAGCTGTACAGCCACTGTTTCTGTTTTTCTGGATTGTCTGCAGGGAACTTTTATACCTTCCCCTTTCTGATACTCCACACTTGCACTTTGTGCTGTAAGGTGTGCCATGCTCTTTCCAAAACAGGCTCCTCAAACGGCTGCTGTACCGCCTCTCTCAGAAACCGGTACCTTCAGGTTTGAAGGGAGACAGAATAAAGCCGGGAATCGTAAGGAGAAACCATCTTCCCATTTTTTATTATCATAACGAGTTGGGATAGAATTGTTTCTGGTTGGAAGTGGCCATCCCTAAGCTGAAGGAGTGCTAATTAGCATAGAAAAATCTGCACGATCTCGATGGCTTTGGGCTCCTGTGGAGATGGGATTGCAGGACAGTTTGTGTCCTGGTGGAACTCCTGCCGCTGCTCCCAGGGGAGCAGTTGGGTTCCGCAGATGTGATTTTCCCTTGGTAAATCTCCTGCTCCCTGTGTAAACCCCAGGGAGTGCAGGGGTGGTGTACCCTGTGTGCCTGCACTGAGGGCTGTCCTGGGGGGACGTACCAGAGCCTGAATCCTTCAATTCACAGATCCTACATTGTAGTCAAACGTGCTCCCTTATCTGTATTACAGTATGAAAACAACTGTCCTTATTTCATATGCCAATAAGGAGGAAAAAACCTCTTTTTTTCACTGTCCTTGGGATATGGAAGGATATTTTTAAGTTTTAGAAAAGAAAGGTCTAAAAGTCATTTTCCCAAAGAAGGCTGTTAGAACTACATTTGCTAGTAAGAAAAAAATATCTAGTATTTTAGTCATGCTGTCAGAATATCACAGACAAAAAGGCCAGAAAGTAAATGACTGAGGATATCTGATCTGACTGTTCTTTATATGACATCATGCTCTTTAACTAGAATACAGATTTTGAACGTATTACTATGCTAGCATGCTGAAAACAAGATGCATCTTTCCATAGGATGTCAAGGAGCTTTGGAACAAGATTTGTGGAACATGCATAGTTTATGACATTTTCATGAAGAAAACTTCCCACCAGAGAAAGGAAAAAATCCTCATCTTCCAGCCACAGAATTTAATTTAATGATGTCTTGAAGTCCCTACAAAACAAGAGAGAGAGCACAGATATTCTTTCATGCATGCTCCTGAAATTTAGACACATCTAAAAGCTGCAAGTATTTATAGGAGCTTAGACCTTAGCGTGAGGTTTTGTCACTGTTTTTGTGGATGAAGTGTCCAGTCAGGCTCCCACTCTGTTCCTTGGCAGGCTGGTGCTTACCAAATGCCACGAAGGCTTTACTGGTTCAGAGGGGTAAATCCGAAATGGGGCTGCCCCATTACAAATCCTTTTGAGCTCTCCAGGTCTAACAGTGACCGATTCTTCTGCCTCATTAAAGATGCTAATTCAGGAATTACCCTAATTCCTCAGGAATTACCCTAATTCCATTGCCAACCTATTTTAACAGACGTGAAACATTTAGGTATCTGAAATAAAATTTCATTCCCTTTGAAGCTCTTTATTGTCCTGGCTTTTCTTTTCTTCTTGTTCAGAATCAGTGAAACTTTCTGCTTGTATTATCAACCAACAGCTGCTATTCTGTGCTTGAAGTCGCAGTGTTATTTTTCTAAATACTATTATTAATCTTTTTATTATTATTTCAAAGGTTTTCTTTGCCCATCATTTCTTTACCCATAAATTAAGCTTGACAAAATTTTTGTCTGATGAAAATTTAAATAAGGGCTTCAAATAGGAAAACAAATTGGTGCAGCAAATGCCAGGTTTGTGCATACACCATGAAAGTGTACTTTGCAGTTAATTACTTCAGCTTTCTTGCACGCAGGTGCTTCGCCCTGGGAAGCACCAAAGGGTGAAAGAGCACTGAAACCAAGGCAGAGTCAGATGGGAGAGCAAAATGTGGAAGTATCTGAAACCTTTCAAAGAGGTCTAGCCTGGATTTGCTTGAACAAATGAGGATGTAAGCTCTTCAAGAACAGGAAGCGAGACATCTACTGCTTCAAAACGTACTGGATGGGAGACTGTGACAGTGTTTGTCTTCAGGGAAAGGACAAATCACAGGACTTTCTGAAAAAAAAATCTTCAAATACTCTCAGCATTTGTGCTTTGAGAGTTGGACTTGTTGATCCTTGTGGGTCCATTCCAACTCACAACATTCTTTGATTATTTGTGTTCTCATCTACCTGTATCTGGTGCTTCAGGTGTGAAGCAATCAGGAACATTTACTGTTGTCCCAGTGAATTTGCTGGTGCGGCTCTGTAAGGAGTTAGAGCTGAGCTCAGCTCCCATCAGAGTCACTGGGAAAAGTCTCCTTGCCTTGGTGGTGTGTTAATCAGGCTCGGAGGTCTCAGAGGTGGAACAGAACAAACCTGGATAGACTATTCTTTCATTTAACAATTGATTATGGGTGCCTGAAGGCCAATGCAGCCCCACTCACAGCTGCTGCACCTGGAAAATGGCAGGGGCCAAGGAAAGAAGTAAAATTTTTAGGTCCTTGGTGGCTAGCAGGCAGTGCAGTGGTTCCTCCAGATACCTTGAGGAAAGTCAAAGAGCTGCAAATGCCCCAGTCAAGGAAGGAGCTGCAACAACTAGTGGGAACTTCGGGATATTGGAGGAAGCATGTACCTGGATTTTCTGTAATTTCTCATCCATTATACTCACACTTATGGAAAGGCAAACCCAGGGAGTGGAAGTTAAAACATAAAGAGAAGGTCAAAACTCCAACTGAGGAATTAAAAACGTATCAGTCACTGGGACCAGTACACCCTGCAAAAAGGAGAAACAGTAAATGCCAATATAAGGGAATTCATTAAATATTACCACTGGAAAATGAGTCATAGAAGGGGAAAACAGGGCACAAGAGGAGAAGTAAGAGCAGTTTTGGGAGCACAGAATGTAAAACCTGCCCCTAGCAACACATGCATTGCACAGGAACAACAAGGATTTATTTGAGATGAAAACCATGAAAGCACAAGACATGTGTCCTGAGCGGATGTGGATCCAGCTGCACCCAGACTCCTCTGAGGAGTTCAGGGAGCAAGGGGACCCTTTCTGAACTTCATAATGCAATGGGAGGGCCTCCCTGGCAGTTTTGTCTGACCCTGTGCTCTGTGCAGTGAATAATCAAGCATATCTCACCATCAGATCTTGTTAAACCACTGTTTTGTGCATTTACTATCAGATTTGGCAGGTTTTTTAAACTAAATTGCAGTTTTATATCAATAAACATATTGCTCCTTCTGCCTTACAAGTGAAGTGCCTCACTCCTGCAACAGAGACAGATTACATTTTAGGACAAAGAGATAAAATGTGAAAGATGGCTAAAATGACAATAATCCCAGTACTTTCTGGCCTGGAAAAGGCTGTGACATGTGGCATTCTCTTGAGGTAAACACATTCTTAATGGCTTGGAAAATGCTGTTAGAAATTGCTATTTCCAGCCTTATGAACTCCATCTAAAGAAGATTATGAGATTACAGTTTTAAGACAACTAGAAGAATGGGTTAAGTCTCAGCCAGTCCCATTTTCATTACTATCATTGTCTCAAGGTGAGATTAAATTTGTGCAGTTTGCTACTTCCATTAACCCCTTAATCTGAGAAGTGAGTGTCTGTTCAGTCTTGTCAGGTTAATGTCTCGGGGAGTGGCTGTGCTATTGACCTCTGATTTCTTTGTCCTTTCTCTCATCAATTCGGTTGTTTTACCACCTTCTGCTTTCCCCCATGTTCCTAGTCAGATATTTTAGGAATGTGGTATCTCTACCAAGATCTGATGCCCTGTGGTTCTTTGTATGGTTTGTAAATAAATAGTGTTTGTTCCTCTTTGCCAATGCGACGTCTGCACAGCCCTGGAATGGCAGGCGTGAGAATGATTGTATGATAACCCACACGTGGGGCCAGCCCTGAGAGTAGGACTCTCATGTGGGTGCAGTGATCATCCTGCTGCCATCAGATGTCCCACTGCGTCCCCAGACAGTCTGGCAACATGGAAGTCTGTACGCTGCCAAGGCTGGCTTCCCACACAGCAAAGCTGCCCTAGATAACCAAAGGTCAGGAGAGGAAAACTTACCGCAGTGCATTTCCTGCAGTGGATGAAGCTGCTTTCCTGCCACTGACCAAGGTTGCAAGGGGAATTTGGAAGGTGCCTGACGTCCTGTACGACTCTCTCCTTAGAAAGAAGAGGAGACAATAGCATTATCTTCCCCAGCACTCATTCCAGACTGTAATCTTCTGTCCCTCTTTGGCTGCTGTGGAGGCAGGGGACAGAAAGTCCTAAGCAGAAACTGAAAGATGAATTTATTTAGAAAGCCTGGTGGAAACAGCTTTCCATGCAGAGGAATAATAGAAATGTGTTGCAGTTTAACAAGTTCCTGAGACAGAAACCTTGGAGGTAATTTAAATAACCAGGAAGGTGACATCCTGAGGGAAATAAAGTATTTAAAGGAGTAATGGGAGGAAAAGGTTTTACAGATTCACTTAAAAAAATCTCACCGCTAAAGGACAGCAATGCTTCACTCACAAATCAAAATTTTCTAGAGTCAGACCTGAGGAAATATCTGGCATAGCAGAAAAGAGCAGGGCTTTGCTTTATGTGCTAGAGATAAGGCTTCCATTTTGTATGGGAAGAGTTCTTTCTCTGCCTTTGCTTTTCCAGAAGAATCAGCGGTATCTTATCTAAGAACACAGAAATAATAACAGCACTAGCAACACCTTTCTTGCCTGCTACTAAAGAAAGCAAACAGAGGAGATGTCTGCCTTTCATCTGGGGAAATAAAAGGATGAGAATGATGCTCAGGTTGGCTTGAGGTGCACCTATGGCTGCTGAGGGGCTGCAGGTGCACACGGGGACTGGTTGTGCTTGTCTGAAAGGGAACTTCCAAGTGAATTAAAACTGCTACTGCTTTTATTTACATCAGCTACCTAAAGAGTGCAGTGCAGCTAAATGAGGACATGGCAGGCACAGGGGAGATCTAGTCTTTGGCAGCATAAAGAATCTTGAGCTCATCCTCACTTCTCTGTGTTACTGCTCAATGACCACAGGCAGCTCCTTGTTTAGTTGCGTTCTTGTCAGAAAGCAAGAGTGCAGGAGTGGCAGGAGGAAACGAAGAAGGAAACCAGTAAAAATCCAAGATGGTGAGCTTAAAGCACTGGAGGTACTCCTGAAAACAAAAGCAAAAAGCCAGCATATGTTGTTTGTGAATATCCATGAGCACATGTGAGGATTAAATACATGTAAGCACATCTTGATAGCTTTTTCTCTTCAAGATGAGAGAAGAAACAAACATGAAGTGAGGAGAAAGACCACAAGTGAGCTATCAGCATCCTCAGGTGCTGTGGGTGATACCTGGTGGGCAAGATCCATCCAAGGTGTAAGCAAGTTCTTCAGACCCCAGGAATGTTTTTGTAAGAGCTCGGTGGAGCCAAGAGTGGTAGCAGCGATGCCAGCAGATGCTTTACTGTGCTTTAAGGGCAGCTACTGCAGTGTCATCAGATTGGAAATACTTGGCTATACTGAGTCTATAGTGATGTGCAAATCACACTCCCTTGAGGCAATCACTGTTACTAATTTATCTTCAGAGTTGCGTGGGTAGTAATTATACTTCTCATGTATAATAATCTCTTGTGCTGTTGGAACAGAAATTCTACCTTCTACATGTCTGTGACATGCTCATTGTGAACAAAATCTTCTGTAGCACATGCTTCTTTGTGCTTATGTTCTGCAGAAAATATCTATTTCAGTTGAAGATAAGTTAATTTTAATCTCCAGCTCCAAAGCACAGGTCTGCTGAGTTATAGAAGAGAAGTATGAAAAGATCAGTACTAGGTCCCACATCTTCTGAGAAGGGTTGTTTCCTGCTGTAATACAGAGGTCTGGTAAATAATCTCCGTTATAATAACTGTCTTTGAGAGGAGAGAGTGAGCCACTGCGAGTTACTTAGATCAGCTTCATACTCCTGCATCTTCTCAGGGTTTTTCACTACCTTAATACCACATAGAAAAGGAGTTTTAAAAACATGCCATAAATGATTCCATTTTCAGATGAACAGCACAGCGATATTTTCACTGAGGTTTTGGAAGAGTTTACCAGCATTTTTTGTGTTTCATGAGACCATGTAAGCTACTAGGAACAGTTTTGCTCACTTCAGTCACTGGAAAACTCTGGAGCTGATTTCAAGTGTTTTTCCCAGCTCGACACGATGTACTGACCCATGATTCCTGAAGCTGATTCTGCAGGATGCTGTCATCTGCATTGATATGAACTCTGAAAATACACAGCTGCTGCAGCAAGAAAGTAATTTTCAGTGATGGGCAGAAATGCCAGAAGGTTGAAAAGGTTTTTGCTGCTGTTGTGAGAGCAGCGAGGAGCTGGAGAGGAAGTTGCAGCATTGCCAGGGTGAGTGGGAACTGAAGTCACAGAGGATGGGAAGGAGCTGAGGCATTAAATGAATACTTTACAAGCAAGAACACCAGAAGACGCGCCAGCTGAAACTGGCTGTTGTATCTGCTATCATGGTTGACTTCAGAGCTAGTGAGGCACGGATATTGAATAAGTTAAGAGAAGCTGAAATCAACAAATCATCCATGCCACGTGCAACCTTGAGGCTTTCAAAGGAGATTGGAGTAGTACACAGCTCGGGCTGGCTGGTCTGCACTCAGCAGCTCCGAATGCCAAACTCACAAATAATAACGACAGAGAAAACTGCTAGAGACCAAATACCATCAAATCTTAATTACAACCTTGTAACTTATAGGAACACCCCACCAAGTCAGAGTTGACACTTGTTTTCCCTTCCTAGAAGATTTTATTTATCCATTTAGCTCAGCATGTTGCACTCACATGAAACATGTTTCTGTATTCATGCACATTTTAAGGTTTAAATGGGTCTTTAAGCAGGAAAGCATCAGCGGTGCTTATAGTGACCTTTGTGACACGTGTCATATGATACACACTGTGTCTCATTCTTAGTTTATGGAAGGAGAAACTGAATTAAACAGCAGGGAAGTGGCTCTCTCATCCTCTTGTGGTGTTTTCTTCCTTTTTTGTTCTTCTTTTTCTTTGGTGGGGAGGCAGAGGGAAGGAAACAAAGGAATCGGTCTCGGAAGTCTACCCACCATCTCCTTGGAAGAACAGATATACTTCCTAGGAATGATCCTTGTCACCTGTGGCACTTTGCTGAGGGGGGGAGGATCTCATCAGTGCTGATCAATATCTAAAGGACAGGTGTCAGGAGGGTGGGACCAGACTCTTCTGAGTGGTGTCCAGTGACAGAGTGAGAGGCAGTGGTCACAAACTGGAAAACGGGAGGTTCAACCTAAACATAAAGAAATACTTCTTAGCTGTGAGGGTGCCAGAGCCCTGGGACAGGCTGCCCAGAGAGGGTGCGGAGTCTCCATCTCTGGAGATGTTCAAACCCACTGGACGTGTTCCTGTGGGATCTACTGTAGGTGATCCTGCTCTAGCAGGGGGTTGGACTAGTTGACCTTCAGAGGTCCCTACCATGCTTTGATTCTGTGTGATTTTGTACTTCCTCAGTTCCTCAGTAGCTCTTGCTAAGCAAGTGACCCGCTCACCACCTCCAGATCTTCCCTGGCAGATCCATCTCTTCTTCCTTTTTCCATTTTATCTGCCTGCATGCAGTAATAAACCAAACCATCCTTCATTCAAATGCCTAAAGTATAGTAAGATATCTGCTAAGGGGGTTGTATTTTAATACATCCTGAAAGATCACATCTCTTGTTGATTTTAACTGCAGTAAGAGGGGGGCAGATGAACGTGTAGCCACATAACTTGCTGACTGCAATACAAGCACAGTGGGAATTGGGGTTCTGTGTAATGCCAAGGCGTGCGTCGCAAAGCACCGCTGTGCACAGCAGAGACTGACTCTGACCGAGTGGCCACAGCACAGTTAGTTAGAAACATTCTTCTTCCCAAAGTCAGTGTTAGTCCTGTGCTCCTTATGTACACTGGTGGGATCCTTCTCGTGAATATGAGCTGCAGCGTAAGATCCGTAATGCTCTGTGCTTCAGGATCAAGCTCATATGTGTGGCAAAAGGATGATGTTTTTGTTAGTATATAAAAATGAGCAAAAACTGGTATAAAAAAGTTTTCCACACAAGAAGGTAGTGTATAAGTCATCACTGAAATTTGAGATAAAATAGCTACTGTTTACTTAACAACCATGACACAATTCCTTTTAGGACAGACATTAATGGGAAAGTACAAGACCAGTCTGGTGCTAGAATCAGCTATAAAAGAACCAGAGATACCGTGGTAAAATTTGAACAAAGCATTTTCTGTTTGAAATGCTCATAATTTATTGCATAAAACTTCAACTCTCCTATTTTGAAAACCATTTGAACAAAGCATTTTCTGTTTGAAATGCTTATAATTTATTGCATAAAACTTCAACTATTTTGAAAACGTTTTAGTGAAATGAAAGTGTTTATTTTTCATCAGGAAACACACATTTCCAGTCCAAATTGAAATTTCCACGGGGGATGTGTTTTCATTTCACAAAGTTGTTGTTCTTTTCCTAAAATATTTTAGTCAACACATTTTCACAACTCGAGTGATGGAAAACTTGTGAGTGCTATTCTGAAGCATTTCTGACTGTTTGCTTTAACTTTGCAAATCTGGAGGAGAAAATCTCCCAAGCAAAGGCAGATGTATGTGTTTGTGTACCGTCACACACAGCTGATACTTTCTCTCTCTGATTATACTGACTTGTCCCTGGTGAATCATCCTCATTGTTCCCTGGGGGGAATGGGATAAAAATGCAGGATCTGTACACAAGCAAGTTTCAGTCCGTTGTCTGTTCTTATCTCCTGCCCCTTTTCCAAAAAATATTAATTTTGTAACTAGATATAGAAACTGAAAGAGAAACACAGGAGACACTTATATATGTAAAGCTAGGACGTTCATATTATCATTAAGACCTGTTGATGTTGCAGTACATCTGTTGTTCCTTGTATTATATAGGCTGGTAATAGAAAGACAAGCCCTGCTCCAAATAATCTGTACATCTTGGTTAAAGATAAGATACAAAACATCACGGTTATCATATGTGATATTTGCATGAGGTGACTACTTCTGGATTCGAATAAGCAGAGTTTTTTGTGTATTTTAAAGTTACTGTGCTTTTTCAGCAGTTTAGGTAGGAATCGGCTGCCTGCACAGTTCACAGGTTTAGGACTTTGTTTTTAGCAAAATTTGACATTATTTTCTTCCTCCTCATCAAAGAAGAATGAGTAATGTGAGAAAAGTTATAATTTTACTAGAGGACAAACTTTCTCCATGCCTTACTTTTCCAAAGTCTGTCTGAGCTTTCCAACTTACTGCCCTGACAATTCAGCCCTGTTTCACTGTCTTCCATGACATAAACAAAAAAAAAAATCCTTTAAGGCGACTGATTTGCTTGGCTTGTAATTAAGTGTAATAATTCTTGAACCCTCACCTCATTGTCTCTTCTCTCCACCCTTTCACCTTGTACATGAGAAGCAGTTTTGAGCAGAGCAGACTGATCCTGGGTGGGCTGTATCAGCCCAACATCATCTTCCAGTGGTGTTGCCTCCAAATGCCTCCCCTGACCTGCCTACCAGTGCTGGTTGTCTCTGTGCAGCAGTATTTAGCAGTCAAAATCCATCACACACAGAGTTTCTATGGGCAGAATGGGATTTCATCCAGAAGGAATTAGGCTGCCTTTAATCTGGTTTGCTCTCTGGATTTAAAGGCATTTCCCATGCAGACAGTAGCTCTATCCACTTAGGGCATTTCCAAGGAAGAGCAGGCCTCTCTGCTGCTCTCAGCTCTTGTTTGGCTGTAGGCTCAGCTGCTGAATCCTGTGAGTCTGTAAAACGCCAGCTGCCTGGTTCCCACCTCCCAGGAAAGGATTTCCTACAATGTAGGATTTAACTAACAAACTGTCACGAAAAGTATTGAAAGACAAAAAATAGTGTTGCCCTCTTTCTCTGTAAAACGCATGACCACGTGAAGAGTGATATAAAGGGTTTATCTGCATAATTCTGGGGTGAATCATATTTTAGAGGTGTTATTGGTATGATGAACATTCCTTGTAAGGGACAGTGTTACAATGAAGGTGTGCCTTTGCCAGCCCAAACTAGCGGTAAGCCCTGATCTGTTGCCTCACTGTTACTGTTCATTGGATTCGTGGCAGTCGTTGTAGGTGTCTGCAGAGATGACAGTGTTGAACACGCACAAATTAAGGGATGGACTGTGCCTATAAAGAGCTTATTATCTACATTAGTAAGGATCAGAAAGGGAAGAGGAGGATTATCATCGTCACTTTAAAGACAGAGCAGACTAAGACGGTGAGGGATGTAGTAACTTGTCATGTTCTCCAAGGTGTGAATGTCAGAGCCACGGTTGTGTTCACCCCGTTCCACTGCACGTCGTGCACAAAAGCTTTGAACACAATGCCAGACACGGTGTGCATGTCTGAGAAAAGCAGTGTACAGGAGTATGGATCACAATAGAGTGATAGCATCAGTGACGCTTTAATATCTGCTCATGAAATCCATAAATATCTTTTCTCAGCTTCGTAGGCTTTGTCCTGGTGTGAGCTGGGCCAGAGCTGGTTCTGTTCAGCAGCTGGACCAGCGCTGGGGTTTGGGTTCAGCTGGGATTTGTCAGGAGAGAAACGCTGAGAACATCCCCATGTTGCATTTGTGTCCCTGGCACTGAAGGACTTTGTGTTTGTCCGTCTGCAAGCGCAAGATCTCAGGGGTGAGGAATATTGCCATGGATCAGCTCCATGGGCATTGGGCTCTGCCAAGGGGCTGTTCTATCTCCTGTCCCCCATGGGCAGGAGATCCATGAGGGGCTCTTCCTCTCTTGCTCTCTCTGGCTTTGGCTCGG
>NW_010296179.1:12456-18663 GCF_000700745.2 Antrostomus carolinensis | reverse complement strand
TCCTGCGGGATCGTGATCTGGGAACGGGCCGGGCTTGGTGGGCGGGTGGTGAGCAATGGCTCTGGGTGTCACTCATTTGCATATTTTAATTCTATTATTATCATCATGTGCCAGCCAACTGCCACCACCACAGCTTCTATGCCGGGTTTTTCCACTCTTAGCCTGAGTTCATGTTTTGGAAAGCTGGAAACAATGGCTGTACAATGATTTATCACACCTGCTTCGGTCCCAGTGCTCTGCTGGTTCTAGTTGCTGGTTTGCAGCCCTAGCAGGGCTTCAGGGATGCGTGCTACCCGTTGTGCTGTTCAGAAGCAATTGATGGCTTATTTTAGAAGAAAGAATGAAGATGAAAGAATTTCAGTTTCTGGGAATGGGAGACAGGTTACAAAAGTAGTGATTTTAAAAAACTGTGTGGAGGAATTGCAAGATTCTCCGAGACCTGCAATATGACATGTAGTCTTGTCAGACGTGGATTAACAGAGCCGGTTCATAAGTACATAGAATGTGGTCCGAAGTCCACGGAAAGGCTTTTCCACGTTTGTTTTGTGTGTGTACGTGTGCTTGCTCATATTCAGTGTATTTGCATATAAAAGCCACTCAAATTCTTTCCGCACAGACAAAATAGATGATCCTTTTGCACTGCTAAGTTTAGTATGAGCTGTGTCTGTCCCTAAGCGAGGTGACAGATTTGCTGACTGCACTCGTGTGTGTGTTTGGGGGACTCTCATGGGGATGACTGGGTTCTCCAGGAACCAACAGCTGAGACTGGTGGGGCAGTTTGTTCTGCCTGTGTGCGTGTTACAGGGGAGATCTGTGTCCTCTCATCTGTCGCCTGTACATCAGCAGACAGGGATTTTTTTGATAACCATATTGCAGCTGCCCGAGACATTTTAAGCACCAAAAAGCACTAAATGAAGGAAAAGAATCCAGTGCAGAATCTCTAGCAAGGCACAGAGGTAACTGCAAATTCAAACAGATGAGTAAACCCACCTTATACACATGCACAAGCACACAAATCCTCTTTTCATCTTGGTTTTGTTTCCTCTTGCCTCAGGCTGTATAAAGCCCCCCAAAGTCAAATGATGTAATACCCGAGATTAAAACCCCCTTCCCAAAGGTTATGTTATCTCAGTTTGGGAATTGGGTAAATATCACATTGCTGGGTTAGTTGGGTTCACATTCCAAATCCTGTCACCTTGAGATGAGAGCTCCAGCTGATGGAATGAGGGTTTCCTCTAAATAGTGCTAGTGATAAAAAATTCATTAGTGGAGTTTTTTTATTTTAGTCCTGCTTTCCTCAGCATTAATTTCAGGATCTTTAATCTCCTTGTTCTCAGGATTTGAGTAAACTCCATGAGAGAGTGGCTCTGTCCGTTTGTGAGATCTATCAGGGAGCAGAGGGTATGGCTTTGTTTTCCACAGGACAGGCACCCACAGATGTGCTCAGCAGGGTGTGAAGTGCTTCAAAGGCTGGCCAGCAGGTATGGGCCAGGGAGTTACCCGTGAACTAGCCATGCACTAGCCGTGTGCCTGGGATCACACACAGCCCAGTCCCCTGCCCCAGAGTTACACAGGGGCATGGACCACTTTGGAAAAACCTGCTGTACCAGTTAGAGATGGTGTTGCCTGTTATCACCATGTGCTGAGGCACCAGGTCTATTTTGGAGCTGTTCTGAATTCCCTGTGGTGCAAAACCAGAGGGGTGAAGCGAAAGGACCCGTGTGGCAGAGGGGGCTGGAACGGGGCGCTTTGCTGTGAGGCAAACGACGTGCCTGCCCTGCCTCTGCCTCTGCTCGGGCCGGTGGAAGCCAGACCTTGCTGAGAGGGATATTCATGGACTCCACACACGATTCTATGTGAATTCTACTGGAGACCTTTATTATTGCTTACATGATCACTTATATACTCTTAAGCTGCTAATGCACACACACACACCTCTTCATGGGCTGTAAGCTCCTGTTCACACGCCTGGTTACAGTACTTGATTGGATAAATCCACCTGTTCACGAGCCATTCTTAGCTTGTTTTTCTTGCATACTTTCTCACAAATCACGTTCTCTTGTGTTTTCTCACTCAAAATCAGGGCTTAATTGCCCAAGGCCAAAGCCACTTGCAGCTTGGGCTCTTAAAGCGCCAACAGGACCTGGCACCAGCAACCTCTGCAGAAGCATTTGCTAGACTCACCTCTGGAAAGACCTGGGCTGTCCCTCTAGATCCCTCCATGCAGCCCCTTTCTGAGAACAAAGAGAGGAAAGGCAATCATTCACTTAAATTACTACTTTAATTTAAACCTAGAATAATCTAGCGTGAAAGATAAGAATAAAGCGATTCCTTAGATTCAGATTTAAGAAGTTGAGCTGAGCTTTTAGAGTGTGTGGTGAGAGTTTGCTTTGCTTCACTCTAAGCACTAAATTAAAAATAAAAATCTTTTGGCAGCAGGCCATAGGAAAGAAGCAAAATGCTAACTAATCATATTTAATGTTAAAATCAATGGCACAGTGTTCTGAAAGCCTGAAGGAATAGAAATGTCTTTTCTTAGCATACACAGTAATAGACTTTGGGGTCAAGAAATGATATATTACTGTAATATCTGCTGCCTTTTAAAATGGCATTTGTAATAAATGGCATATATTCCTCTTATAATTTCTTTATTAGTAACACAAATTTCACCATCTGTGATTATGATCATGGATGGCAGATGAAAAATTCCCCTCTGCCAGTGAACGTACCGGCTGAGTTACGCCAGGGAGGCGCGTGGCCGTGAGAACTCGGCGCAGCGGTGCCTCTGCTCTCACACGACAGCAATTATAAACCCCTTTACTTGACAAGTGGCCTCTGCCCTTCCTCAGCCTCTCTGAGCAGAGCATCCGCTCTCCCAGGCGAGGGGATCCATCAGAATCAGGGAGCTATTTACTTCCCACGTGCGTTTGGTGCAGTCCTGAGGCTCGGCAATGGACCTTATCCCACAATCGGTTTCCTTTCCATCGTGATTGAGGGAATGTGTGGCTCAGCTGCCAGCTCTGCTGAGTTCCCTACCACGATCTCTGCAGATATGGAAATGAACATTAGCTGCAGAACATCAGATTATGGAAATGCTTCAAGAACATTACGGCTTGAGCAAGAGGGAAAAATAGTCTCTTGTTAGCGAGACGTTTTCTCTTTGAAGGAAACACTTGAGTGACATGAAGTTGAGGCTAAAATATAAATTAAATATGAAAATCTGAGTGAGAGGTAATTATTAAAATGATTTGGATTAGACAGAGAAATTCAAGGCCTGTTTCAGCAGAGAGCTTGCTTGCCTGCATAAAGAGATCTGTGAATGCATTGTCAGGCTGTGACTTCCTGTGAATTGCCACAAAAAGAAATAGTGATTTCTGCAAACAGAGCATGAACACTGGGAATTGAAATGAACAGAAGGGATTTGCTGCTGTGTGAGGGAGCAGGGGCAGGCACATCGAGGGTCACTCACGTGTTGTTGCCCCAGGACTGCAGAGGCTTTGATCTGTTGCCCAAACCAGGGTTTCTAGAGCCACCTGAGGAGCCTGGGGGTGTCCTGAGCCCCCTCTCCAGCAAGGTGCGGAGCTCCTGCTGCTCCTGCATCATCCCAGATGTACCAGGCCATCTCCAGTGCCTTACAGACACCCCTGCCTGAATTGAACATCTCAAACGTTGGGAATCTTGATTAGAAGCTAATGAAAAGCTTAATGTTCTATAGCAAAAAGCTGCAGATCATTTGCTGCTCTATTACAAAGCGCTGGTGTCAAATATTTACATTGCTTTCTGAAGATGGATTTTTTCCCTGGTTTTATCCAATAGCTCAGTCTGTCTATGTGCACAAATTTAAAAATTATTCTTCATGTAGCTGTGGTGGCTATTTCCCCAAAACACTACATTTTTTTCAAACTTACATTTTATTATACGCAAGTAAATGAAAGAAGAAATAAAAGCCCAAGTAGAGAAGGGCTGGGAGGACATATTCAGTAAATTTTATCAGTGTTTCTGTATTTGGGTTCAAAATGATGGTTAAAAAATAGCTAGAGAGTCAACATTAAAAAGGCAAAAGACAACACCTTGGAACACTGTCCCAAACTATATATGAATTCTGGTAGACTCGGCCAAGGAGAGTAAATTTATGTTTGCATTTTTATGAGCGTGATCAGATTCTGGATTGTCCTGGTTTCACTAGGACACAGTTAATTTTCCTCTCAGTATCCAGAATAGCTGTGTGTTGGTTTCAGGGTGGGGTTTGTTATGAGAAGAATGTTGATAACATACTAATGTTTTTAGTTGCTGCTGGAAGTCCAAGGTCATCATTTTGCTGGTCTGCAAGTGCAAAGGACTGGGAGGGGGGAAATGCAGTAATTATCAAACCCCAAATTGTTATTTGGCTCTGCCAGTGGGATATTCCAGACCATAACCCATCATGTCAGTGTATTAACCAGGGCTGATGGGAAAGCTGGGGATTCTTTTGGGCTCTTGCTCTCTTGGGGTTTCAGTTTCAGGACTGTCTCTGCTCCGGGATCACTGGCTGGGACAGGCTGGGGATCGGCCGGCGGGTGGTGAGCAACTGCCCTGGGCATCACTCGTTTGCATTTTCCATTATTACTGTTGTTGTTATTATTTTATTTCAATTAGTAAATTGTTTTTATCTCAACCCATGAGTTTTCTCCCTTTTACCCTTCCAATCCTCTCCCCTGTTCCCTCTGGGGGGAGAGTGTGAGAGTGGCTGTGTGTGGCTGCTGGCACCACGTTGATCCACAAGTCTGTACAAGGTGTATTTCAATGGGGATCAAGTACAGTAAGAATTATTTTCCTGTTCCCCCCGGAATCCCACCTGGCATACTGAGCAAGCAGTTATTTTCAACAGGTAGTAACGAACGGATGAGATGATAAAGAAGCTGTGCCAAAGGATTGTACTTTTGGTTGCTAGTCTTGCACAGAATAAACATCAAGTACCACTCCTGGCTGTGGAAACAAACTGTTTTCTGGATAAATTGCAGTTAATCACTTGCAAATTATTGAAAATTTTAGGTTCTAGTGAACTGTCTGACTTGGTTTCTTGTTTTGACTCTGATGCTGTTTTAATTACTTTGCCACCCTCTCTTGTCTGCTAACCAGCCTGTCCAGGTCTCTCCCCACTGATGGCACATGCTCTCACAATCGTGATTCACTCAGCCAGCACATTTCCAAATTAAACGTTTTCTCATTTCAAATATTCTGATGCACTCAGGAAATAAAGCAGCAGAGACATTCAGGATATGTACTGCTCAGCTTTCTATAAAATTTAAAATATTTTTTCTTAATACATCTCCTTTTTGTTCTCCTGATTGTTCTGAATAAGCTATATTCACTTATAATTTAAATCCTGTGATCTGCTCTGGAAGCCTCCATAAAGCCCATTAAATGTTGTTGTTTTAGCTGTATGCTCAGACTGAAAAGGACTCTTACCCTGAATGATTCATGTAATTATATTTCAAATAGAGGCATGAAAAGAACGTAGCTACCTTGGAGCAAACTCTGTGAACAGCATATTATAAAATGCTATTTGATCAACTTGAAAACAGTGGAAGGAAATATTTGCTTTTAACTTTGAAATAAGTATCCAGTTCATAATGCCACATAACCAGATGTTTTAAAATGTTTTGTTTTCTGGTTTTGTGGGGTTGATTTCTTTTTTAAATACATTTAAAGCAAATGGATGTTAATGCTTTTGAAAGAAAGTATTCTGGATCTTTTTTTTTCTCACCCTCTTTCAGTTGATGAACAACCAGAATCCTTCTCAGTTTAATCCCACAGAGCAGCACCAGGGCTTGAGTGACACCAGCCTTTAAATGAGTGTGTGTCAGGCCACTCACACCTGAGCACCTTCATCAGGGCTCCTTCCTCATTTCAGAGGGTCAAGGGTAAAGTCAGCAACAGGACAGGCCCTCTGTTGGGTACTCTGCTTTCTGAACATGAATGCACCAATTTTGGTCCAGATATTGAACCATTTTGGTTAAATGTTACCAGTTCTGTACCTTGGTTTTGTTCTCTTCTGGGAAAAGCAGCTCCCTTTATTTGTGAGTCATAGAATCAATCATAGATGGGTTTGGGTTGGAAGGGACCTTAAAGCTCATCCAGTCCCAACGCCCCTGCCAGCAGCAGGGACACCTTCCACTAGACCAGGTTGCTCAAAGCCTCATCCAACCTGGCCTTCAACACTTCCAG
>NW_010296179.1:0-12076 GCF_000700745.2 Antrostomus carolinensis | reverse complement strand
AGGTGGGGTCTCAGGAGAGCAGAGCAGAGGGGCAGAATCCCCTCCCTCCACCTGCTGCCCACGCTGCTCTGGGTGCAGCCCAGGACACGGTTGGCAGGGGCACTCGGTGCCTGGAGCTGTGAGCAATGCTGTGTTTGCTGATACTAGCTCAGGTTTTTGTAACTGTTGTACTTCTTCCCCATTTTCCCTACGGTGTCCATCAAGCAGCTCTCAACTTAGAATTTCCCATCCACGTTTCTGAGCTTCCCGGAGTCGTTATGTATTCACTAAATGTTCTTACCAACTATTATTCTGACACACAGTGAATGTACTGAAGGACGGGAAAAGTGCAGTGTTAGTGCAGATTAATAAAGGCTCCTTCAAGCTGTGTGTTCTGAGGAAAATGGAGAGGGAGCAGCGGAGGCTCAGAAGCCGCAGGAGTGATGGGGTGAGGTGTGATACTTGCACTGGTTCTCTGCTGCCGTTTCTCTGCCAGACAAGCCCTCTGGTGTCACTGGCCTTCATCTGACACAGCTTGGGCCACTTCTCCAGAACAGATCAGCCAACACACCGGTAGTTTGCTGATCTTCTGGGCCATCCCGTGTGCTGTAACCGGGATAAGACTGTGCTCAGGTGTTTGTCTCGTTGAATCTCCCCTCCCTGATGGATTCAGGCCCTTTTCTGAGGATAGAATACGAACCCCAGATTTACCACAGTGTCGCTGAGAGCAGGTTTCAATTCTCAATGCTTTCAGACTTTTTTTTCCATGGGATTTATTCTGGGAAGGAGATGTGGAAGGACAGTGGATATGAAGAAAGAGGAAGAGACTGTTTTACCTTCTCTAGAGCAGTTTCTGAATTCTTTGCCATGCAGAAGTAGTTCACTGTAACAGGCCTTTCAGTAAAAGGAAAATTATTCAATTTATGGATTTTTCTTCAAAACATGCTGTAAAATTATACTCCATGGTAGAATTTAATTGAGTTTTTGAATAATGTAGAATGTAAATAGAGATGATTATACAGCAAAGAACTTAAGTCTGAGTGGCACAAATGGAGATCTCATGACTTTCCATGAAGTGTTGGCTGTTGAGGACCAAGGACACGCAGCTGGTTTCCTTCCAGGGCCAGGTACTGCTAACACATGAGCAGAGTACTGCTTGAATAATATCTAAAATCTGGAATTGAATCTAAATGTAATCAGATTTGAATATTATGAGAACACAGGCTTGATTCTGGGTCACATTCAACTTCAAAATGATTCTATTCTTAAAGTTTAGTTTGGATGCATTTAAAATCTCATGTGGATATGGTGCTAGAAACCAGTGCTGTCAAAACTGAATGGGGATGATAAAACCTGTGCTTGTCTGAAGCTACAGTGTGCGTACAGTCCACCTCAAACTAGAACAGCTCCTCCAAGACCTTAACTGCTTTATTATGTACAGGAAAAATGTCTATATGTGTGATTTCCAGCAATTTCTTACAACATCTCTTTTTCCATTGAATGGCAATAGAGTGGGAAAGCTTTCACAAAGCTTTCAGTTAAACTGGTACTAAATAAAACAATGATTTTTAATGATTATTGAGGTAGGGAAAAGACATCAGAAGCTTCTTTCTTGTCTCGGCTGTTCAGTGCTTTATTGGTTACTAATCTCAAAAGAGATGGCAGAACTGAATTATTTTCTTGCTTCTCCAACTGAGGATATAAATACATGGCATGAGCAGTGTAGAGCATCTTGCATTTCCTCTGCTTTGCTGTGGATATAAAAGATCTTCTGGTGTGTCACAAGCTATAAAATTACCTTATTGATGCTGCAGAACCTCACTTGCATAGGGCACAGAGAGCAGATCGCGTGTTAAGAGCTTGTACATTGCAGAGCTGAGCCTGCCTGTGGGATCCCTGTAGGATCTGAAGGCGCTGCAAACAGCCTATAGGCATGGGAAGAAGTGACAGGGATGTGGTGAAACCCTCCTCTCTCTCCCCTGCATACCACACACGCTGTTTTCCTCGCTCACCTGCACCACCAGGTCAAAAAGCTGAAGGTTAGAAATGCCAAGTATAAATATTGCATTGCCCTTTTTTGGGATATAGCTGATCTCTCTTTTTTTTTATCTGAATAGAAGGTGTTTTCTTTCCCTTAATACCTTCGCTCCAAAGAATAGAAGAATCCCAATGATCAAACCTGCCTTTGCACGGTAGAAGGAGAGGTGGGGAATGTTATAATGATTAAAAAGAAAAAGGTTTTCAAAAGAGATGCTGAAGGATTTGAAATCCAAAATGTGTCCAGCTCTGACTAGCAAACCCTTTCAGTGGAATACTGTGCTGTGTGCAGGGGGATAATAAGGTGAGGCAGGAGGGTTCCAGAAACCTAATGTAGATCTGAATTTCAGCATCTGCCATAGGTTGATCCAAAACTGTCAGTCAAAACTGTGTGTTTTTACTTAAACTGGAGGTTGAAAATTTTTCTGTTGGGATCCATCTCTTCTTCAGGGTTTGATCAACTATACCCTGATTTTATTAGGCTGAGGATTTTAACTTGACACTGTATCATAAACATCTGAAAATGGGGAGCTGGAAATTTATGAGAGAAGCGCTAAGAGCCCCTTATCTACAGTGACAAAATTGCCACCACTATAATCTCTATTAAGTACTACAAAATTACAGTGTAACAGCTCTGAAATTACATGTGACATCTGCATGAATACCAAATCGATTCATTACGATCAGCCCTAGTACAAAAAGCACTTACTGAATTTGTACTGATTACAACTCTTACAAATTAACAGTTACCCAAGCAAACTTGCTTCCCAGTGCACATCTATTATTTAAAGATCTCAGCCCAGTTAGAAGAAGGTAACAGTGCAAATAATACTGCCACTTAGTACAGAGTATTATATCTGGGTAAAGTATCCTGGTATTTTAAAGCTCTTGGAAAGTGCTTGATTTTTAGAAAGGTCTCTATTTTTCCCCCCTTTTTTTTTATTAAGCATGCCATGTCATTCTTCCATCCAGTCTCTCAAGAAATGAAGTCTAAAGGGGAAAAACCAAGAAAGAATATGATAAATGTTCACATTATGCAGAATTTGCCTTTTTGAAATCACATTCCCCATTGTGCAAGCCAGAATTTTATAGAGATATAAATCACAAAGAAATAAGAAGCCAGTAATGAGATAGAAGTATATTTGAAATATGGATGCAAATCCTCACCACCTGCTGAGCAAAAATAGTCTGCAGAGACTGTCCTGAAAACTGAACTGCCATTAACATCTTGTAAGCACTAAATTTGCAGCAGAAGAATGCCAGAATTATGTGTCTGTGAAATGCCAAAGGCCCTTTTGATTTATCTCTAAGCAGAATGTTTCAGCTACATCTACATAAATATTTTAACAGGAATTTAATTTTCATTTTAGTCACACAAGAAATCTTTTTATTGCACAACATCACCTTGTCCTAAATAAGTCACCTTTTGGGTATGAGCACGAAGGCGGTCGTGTTTGTGTTTGCTGAGCAGTGTTTGGATGTATGATGTATCAGCCCACTTATTTACATAAAAACCTTTCCACAGCCTGTTTAATTCTGGCTGGAGCATCTATTCATTTCAACATAACCTATCCCGTGACTATCAATTAACTTCTATTTAACTCCAGCTCTGGATCCCTCAAGGGTACACCAGAATAGAACAACAGTAAAAAGCCCACAAAAGGAAATGTAGAGCAGGTATATTGGCAGCTGTGAGTACAAGGGCAGGGGAAGAATATCAGAGTTCTATTGCTGCTTTTCTTTGCAGTGCATTTTACAAACAGCAGTAGGAACTCCGGCAGCTCCTGTCTGCCTGAACCTTGCTGTGCATTTCAGATACCATTGCTGCGGCCGTTGGATTGTGTAGCGTTAGATATGGTGAAAATGTTTAGCTGGTAACTTATAACGTCTCCAGAGGACAATAAAGTGAGCATGGATTACTTTTTCTGCTTGGCAGGATGCTGGAAATAAGCTCCTAAGAGTAGAAAGTTTGCTGTGAGCAGGGCAGTCTGGTGCAGAGCTGCTGCCTCTCCCAAGCCTGTTTGGCACCGTGGAGCACGAGGTGGAGAACCAGGAGAGGTGACAGTGCAGGTGGACAGGCGCATCTGGACGAAGCCTTTCTGCCATTCTCTTTGCAGGCTCCTCACTTGCTTTCTTGCTGGAAGAAAATTGGGATGGAGCTCCTGTAAATCTGTCTGCAGGCATGTGAGTTCATTCTGCACGAATCACACTGCCCTGCCTGCCGATTGATTATTATTTCTGATTTATTCAATCTCAGAATCACAGCACAGAACATTTGCTCTAGCACTCGGAGGGGAACAGGCACAAGTGTAAATAACAACTGGCAGTTGGAATTAGGCTGTTTAGGAAGAGATTTTCAAAGGCTTAAACAGAAGCTGATGTCAAGCAGCTCTAACCGAGTCTTTCACTGTGATCTGGGTATCTGTCACTCATTTTTGCCTCTGAAGATCTTCCCGTAAAACTGTCCCGCTTGATGAATTTTCAGAATTGGAAGTAAGCATAAATACATGTGCTTACAGACCTGTTGGCTTATTTTTTGAAGATCTGACTCTAAATTGCTACCTAAAGAAGTTTTAGGCTGTGAGCCAAATTGGCATAAATAATTTGGGACACATTATTATTGCCTCCTCCAAGGCAATTGTCTGCTCTATGGAGAATTAAGAGAACAGCCAGCATACAGGTTGTGTACCCAGTACCATTTAGCAGCCCTAAACTGACTATAAAAAAACTTTAGAAAAGAGTAACTAGATATTATGCAAAAAACCCTTGGGCACGGTTAAACCTGAGCTGACTGTGCTGGCTGCCTGCGAGCGTGGGGTACACACGCAGGTGGATGGCAATGGACATGGGTACAATGACAGCTGGGTGACGGGTAGGCTCCGCTGTAACACAGGGCTCTGCCACACAGTCCTCTTTCCATTCCTGTTTCCAAAGGTAATTTGTAGTTCTCATTGTAGTTATTCAGTCACTGACTTCTCCAGTACACCTGTTGAGCCTGGGATTGCTTCTTTGATGTTAACTACTTTAGTCTTCCTCTTGTCTTTTCCATTTCCCTGATTGTCCTGTAAGCTGACCAGAAAAGAGTTTAGAGAGAGCTAGAAACAGAAGTCTGTAGGAGACAACACAGTTCTCCTTGGGCAGGCTTTGAAAGGAGGGCTATGGCATATTCCGGGGGGTGAGTTTCCTTAAGCCACTGTGACTGTCACAAAAGCTGATTTTTTCCTTCTCAAGTGCCCGATGGAGGCAGGAGAAACACCACAAATGCACTGTTGTACTTCACACAGCTTAGCTAGAAGTTAACTGACCTACTTAGGAACAGCGACGTGCTCACCCAGTCTTTGGTCTTAATTAATAGAGTCATTGAATATCTGGTTGAATGAGATCTTTGGAGGTCATCTGGTGTGATCTCGTTTGAAACAGGACTGTTAACCAAGACCAGGTAAGAACAGCATCTCCTGCCTGCTGCAGTGCTACACAATTTCGCTGCATAAACGCTGTCTGTCCTCCCCAAAGTCACTTGGCACGATTCATCTTTACAGTCAGGCCCCCAGCTCACCAAACCTTTCTTTAGTTCAGGCAGCCAGTGCTTAGCCCTGTTGTTTCTCCCCAGGTTCCTGTATCTTCCCTGGATTGACAGTCCCACCTGTAAGCCACGGAGCCTTCTCACCACCCACTCAACAACTCACATTCTGCGGGACTCTGAAAACACGCTGCGTTTTCCACTTGAATCCATTTGCAGTTGTTTAGTGTAGGTATTTCTGTAATTGTCCCCTGTTGGGAAAGTTCAGTGCTCCGTGGTCCTTGTGCTCACTGTTCATTTTTTATGGTATAGTGAACGACAATAGACTCTATCATAAAACCTGTGGGAGTACCAGCGGGCTCCGGGCTGGGCAAAGGACTCTTGTTCTCTCTGTTCCTCTTCAGTCACTTGTATGTGACTGCTCTGTCAAATCCACTCCCAGCCACCTAACATGTAATGACTCTTTTGCTCTACCCAGGTACAGCAAAAAAATTCTGAGCAGATTCATCATGGAGAAGGCAGAGAATTAAATCCACATTTTCTTGAGCCCAGGGGAGAAGTGCTGTGGAATAAAAACCATTCCCTTAGCTGTGAAGTTGTAATTGGGTGGCAGCCGATCGCCAGTGCTGAGGAGTCAGGTAGCTGAAGTTCCCACAAGGGAGTGCAGTGCGTCCCAGAAAACAATGCAGTGTTTGTGTTACATGAAATTCCTCCTCTCCTGAAATTCTTCCATTTTGTTCACAGCTGAGTTGAGGGGTGTGCTTGAAACAGCTGACGCAGTTAACTCAGATCAGTCTGCCTCGATGAGAGGATCACAACTGGACTCTTTTTCTTCAGATGGGGGGTTCTTAGCATAGCATCTTCCTGAAAAATTGAACGGTGACAAAGCTTCAGAAATTAAGAACTTTTAAAACCAGAAAACCCAGATTTCAAATGCAGAACCTGACCTGTCTGTGGAAGATTGAGTGAGATTAGTAGACAGTGATTCTTTAGACCAACAGAGAGTTGGTAGTGTTGTAGCATAGTGTTGGCAGTGTTGGGTTTATGGTTGGACTCAGATCTTAAAGGTCTTTTCCAAGCACTACAATTCTGTGATTCTGTGAAAGTTTATTGCTTTGAACCTGCACAACTCCAGTAAAACAATACTTTTTCCCTCCCCTTACCTATCTTTCATTTTAGTATAAGATTTTTGAACTTGAACTTTTCCTGGAAAGAACTGTGAGACTAAATTAATATGTTCTACTAAAATATTTATCAAACTTCTGGAATCCTTTCTGGGACAGACGGGAGTCACAATTATGTACAGATATATAGCATGAATGTGAGAAAACCACTTGTGTCTCTGCTGATAGTCGCCGTGTAACACCAGCACCAGCAGCTTCATAGGGACGATAGGCTGAGTGCCAGTGGAGCCGTCTCTCTCCTGTCAGTAGAAATGGCAGAGCAAATAGTGCATCTGTGTAAAGAACAGCATAGGTGCTAAACATCAGAAGTACTAGGAGAGATAAACAAAAGATTTTCTGTGACACGATGAAATAATTGGGTAGTTCCCATTTTTTCCTGCCCCAGACACCATAATAAGAAAAACTTTTTGCCTAAGAACCGTGATGGAGATACTGGGGTGGAGTGCAAGGTCTTCATTGTTGAAATGACTGACTGCCTTCCTTAACCTGCTTTAAATCCTGCTAGTTGTCATTCTGCTTTCCAGATTTGGGAAGAGAAGGACAGATTTCCTGCTCTCCCTGTTGCAAACCACAAGCCTGATATCCTGTTTAGAGCCCTTTTACAATGCAGTTCCCCCAAGAAGGCTGTGAGATCCTTGGGGTAACAGAAGTGCCCAAATGTAATTTTTCTTTCAAGGACTGACTAATGAGGTTTACAGATTTGCTGTGCACTTCTCCAACAGAAACAAACTAATAGCATGCAAGGCAGGAGGGAGAGTGAAAGAATTCCCTGGGATATATTTCAGGTATGCTAAAGCTGTTACTGAAATGTAGATGCCCACCTAGCTCAGGATCTCTGCTCAACAGAACAATTGTAGAAATCGTCTCTGACTAATGACGATAAAAGTCTTGAATCTGTATCCCCTGGGCAATTTAAAATCTGAGTTTAATACATTGCAGTTTCATTGCTGAACTAATGCAGTTGTATAAAAGACATGGTGTTTAAAAGAATGCTTTGCTGTAGACAGAGAAGTACGGGAGGAGTGTCTCAGAACGCTACCAACCACAGAGGCTCTTAGAAGAAGAAGAATATAGGGAAGCACATTGAAATCTCCCTGTTTATCACAGCAACAATAAGCATTGCTAATTGTTTTTATTATCTGTTTGGGCCATGTAGTCTGGTAAGATGTGAAATCTGAGTGAATTCTCAGGGACAAAGAGGTGATTTAGGCTTCGTCTTCCATTATTTAGAGAGTTATTCATACAAAGCTAAGTAGTCTTAAGTAGCCCCCACCCCCTAGCTCAGATACCCCCCGTTTGCTATCGTGGTTGTTTCTGTGTAAGGAGATTTTTGCCTTTCTCATGGTCACATCGGCACCTTCTAAAGCCTGTTATACAGAGTCCTTTACCCCTGTGTGTACAGCACAGCAAACCTTGCAGTGCATGGGAGTGACACTGATCTGTCAGGTCCTGGGCAATAACCACTGAGCTGGGCAGAGATTCACTGCATGAAAGAACCTGCGTGCTGCTCCTGCAGATTGCACCAGAGAATGGGGTCTGCTGCTGGCTGCAGGTCCCACACTGACCTCGCAGCCAGCATCACCTCTGAAAGAAAATGTTCTAGCTCTGAATAATTACACTCAGCTGGAGCCCAGAGGTCCTGATCGGGATCTGTACTGCAGACACGTAAAAGATCTCACCTTTACCTCCAGCATTTTTGAGTCTGAGGTTGCAAGGGATTTATAGGGGAAAGGAGAAAATCAAACTGGAGGTGCTCTTTGTGTATGGATATATTAATATAAAAACCTGCTTCTCAGAAGTTTCCTCAGTTGGTTAATTTCATGTGGGCATCACGGGAAAAGTATCTTGAGAAGCTAAACTACTGCAGTTGACAGGTAAAGGTGAATTTCAAAATATTCAGGGTTCAATATGATTTAGGAAAGCTCCAAAGAAATACAGACATCCTATAAATGCTACTGTGAAGGTCTCAGGTGGCTTCTTCAGCATGCAGTGTGAACCAAAGAGTGATGCATGGTAACTCCCTCCCTTCCATAAAGCAAGGCACAAAAACCCCTGCAGCAAGGAGAATCTTAAAGATGTGGTGGGGCCACAGTAGATTTTCTTTTCAGTGGGATATTGATGATGTACTTGCCAGTATTTAACAATTGAAATACTTCTGTTACCAGAAAACACTTTGAAGTAGCTCACAGAAACCCCCCAAATCCTCAGCTAATTCACAATCTAGTCTGTATTTCAGTCAGTCATATGTAAGACGATGATATTTCCTGTGTCCTCTGCTCCCTGTTCTTCACAGAACCTGTTTTAAGAGCAATGTCAAAGTGCTTTCTGAGCAGGGTGCAGCTATCTCTATCCTGCAAATAAATCAAGGCTTTCCTCCTTAGGTCACTTGTTAACAGCCTCAGGATTTTGCATCACCAAAGCAGCCTCAGCAGCAGTGTAATCATGTGGATTATATTAAACTGGACCAGTTGAAGGACCAGCTGAAGCCCTGTAAAACTAATGGATGTTGCTGAGCTTCAGCATTCACACGAGGGAAATGTACAGTGAGCTAATTACAGTCTCTGTTCCGTGGACTGTCATTCATGTCACAGCTTCCCCGAGTAACGCTCCCTCAGTGACCCTGCAGCACCAAACTGTCCCCAAAGGTCGCATGGAAAGTCATTAGGCAGCCTGATGAGCATTGTTTCTGGGCTCTAATTGGAAACTACATCATTCTGGCTTGTCCCAGCCTGGTTGTGTGTGTGCTATCACTAGTTCCATTCATGTCTATTAAACCTCTTGTAGTCTTAATGACCTTACAGTGCTGAAGGAGCTTGCTGAATCAGGATCCATGATTCTATGGTCAGTCACTGTTTGCTAAATAATGAGGAAAAAACACCAAATAAATCCAGTGGATTAGAATTTACTCTGTCATGTATCCAACAATGCCAAAGCTCTTTAGAAACTAACTTCAATTAGGGCCCCATGGTGAAGACAAACCTAATTATCCTCATTTTACAATGTGAGGAAAATAAGATTAAAGGTCTTTCCCAATGTCACAGGGAATCAATTAAAGGCCCCTCCAGGAACCCACTGTTCATTGGGGCTGTAAATGATGCCAGACTTGGCAGAATGCAGCAGCAGCTTGATCTGGTAGGGTTTGGCCAACACTTCTGCTTTGGAGCCTCAGCAGAACACAACTTTATACCCAACAGAAGTATTTAATGAAACTTTATGCAGAGCACTAAGAAGCTGGTCTGCCTGGACAACAAAGACTCGAGTATTACATTATCCAGTGGTCTCACCAGTACTGGCTCCTCCTGTGGCCGAGGGACCGCAATGCCTGGGGTCCTGGTGACGATGATGGGTACAGCACCTGATGCTCTAGGACAGCCCTTAAGAAAGACGAGCACATCCCTCCTTCTCTGCAGTGATAGTTCCCCTCGGTTTATCCACCGTAGCCAAGCGCTTGTCTAGGATCCCAAATGATTCATTTTGACCTGTTGTCCTGGTGTGAGCTGGGCCAGATCTGGTTCTGTTCAGCAGCTGGACCAGCGCTGGGGTTGGGTTCATCTGGGATTTGTCAGGAGAGAAACGCTGAGAACATCCCCATGTTGCATTTGTGTCCCTGGCACTGAAGGACTTTGTGTTTGTCCGTCTGCAAGCGCAAGATCTCAGGGGTGAGGAATATTGCCATGGATCAGCTCCATGGGCACTGGGCTCTGCCAAGGGGCTGTTCCATCTCCTGTCCCCCATGGGCAGGAGATCCATGAGGGGCTCTTCCTCTCTTGCTCTCTCTGGCTTTGGCTCGGGCTCTGGCTCTCCCGGGATTGCGGTTTCGGGTCGGGATTGTGGCTCCTGCGGGATCGTGATCTGGGAACGGGCCGGGCTTGGTGGGCGGGTGGTGAGCAATGGCTCTGGGTGTCACTCATTGGCATATTCTATTATTACTATTATTATTATCACTACTGTTTTAATATCACTATTAGTTGAAGTTTTATTTTATTTCCATTATTAAATTGTCCTTATCTCCCCCTACAAGTCTCCTTACCCTTGCCCCAATTCTCTCCCCATCCCCTGGGCAGGGGGGGAGCAAGCGAAGGGCTGTGGTGGTGTCTTAGATGGTGCATTTCCCCCCCTCTTTTCTTTTACAGCCCAAGAGTTTTTAGTATTTGTTCCCAAGGGTGCTTGCCTAGGAAAGGAGGGGGTTTGTGTGTGTGTGCAGATGTTACAAACACCCGTCTGCCAAGGAAGTTACTTTTCACAGAGTGACCAGAAAGCAGCTCCTTCTAAAGCTTTTAAAATCACTCTTAAATTCCAGGTTCATAGGAGATAATCTGATCTTTGCTTTTAGTAGAGAGGAATGAGGAAAAAGGAATAAAAGGTGAAAAAGACTAAGTGCCAGGCTCAGGGAGTGTATCAGAGACACGCATGCAGAGGGTTCATGAGTGATTTGGAAAAGGTCTGCAATGCTTGTAGCTCAGGATGTGTCATTATCTGCTCGCTGTCACAGGGAGCTGAAGCTTGTATTAAATCAGTACATGCCTAGTAGATAGTAAATCTTTATATAACATGCAGTGGAGCTTTTATATCACAGTTTCACAGCCTTCCTCCTAGCTGTTAAACATTCTTCTTCTCTATGTCAGATCCTTAACATGGGTTTCCTCCCTGTTTCATCATAGGAAGGTGTTTAGTCCTTTCTGTGGTTGAGTACTTTTAAAGCCTCTTCACTTCTCAGCACGGCTAGTGCACCAGACTGCATTCACACGCCGACCTCCCCCTCCCCATCACCTTCCAGCTGCCCACTCACTCAAACAAGATTACATTTCTTCCAGTGGCTATTGACTCTAAATCCCAGCCCCATGCTTATCCACCCTGCCTGTTATTCTGGGCCAGCTCCTTGCTTGTGCTGTGGCTCTCAGGAGCTGGCTGGCTGGGGTCAGGGCTCTGAGCCCCTGGTTTCTAGAGGAGATGCCAGTGCAGCACACTGAGCCGCTGTCCCCAGAGCAGAGAATGGCAGAGGGAGGAGGGGACCATGTCTTAGGCAGATGCTTTTCCGCAGCTGATTACATTTGTCTGAGTTGGTGTTGACTGGGTGTGTCTACTGGGCTCTGCCATAGGTAAGGCAAGAACTGTTCTCTGGTTAAAATGCAGTGGGTGGGTGGATGGAAGAGGCAGCAAGCAGCTGCGCAGAGCAGCTCAGGATGCGGCTGGAGAAGGGAACTGCCAGGCAACTGCTGCCTGCACTGGCACCAGCACTGGCACCAGTACTGGCACTGGGAGCAGTGAGGCAGGAGGGATGGCAGGAGGTGTCTGCTCATGTGCCACTTTCTGTGGGATGTCAGTGAATGGAGGTGCTGGAGCGTGTCCAGAGAAG
>NW_010296178.1:0-22426 GCF_000700745.2 Antrostomus carolinensis | reverse complement strand
GCTCTTGGAGGACATAGTGGCTAAAGTCCTTGCAACATCAGTTTTCTAAAAATCTTAAGCCTTTTTAAGTCTATATCCATATTTTACATAAATCCAAAGTGGGTTTTTTTAAATGTTCAGCAGCTGCACCCGTAGCTAGCAGAGTTCTGAGTAGGGTGCCTGGAGGGGGTGGCCATGGGTCCAGGCTCCCATGTTTGTGGAGACTTGTTACTCCTCTTGTGTTGCTGTCTTGCAGCTTTGTGGCCTCTGTTAAGGTTGTACCCTTTTTCCTAAGTCAGAGCTGATCGTTCTGTGTGGCCTCGCTTCACACTGGCTGCGTTATCTGTTCTGGTCTGATAGCTTTTGACTTGCCATTTAATGTCTGTAGCATAGCCCAAAAGCTATGAACAGTATTTGCTCCACTGTGGAAGCAAATCCCCCTGTGTAGGAAGGAAAAAGGTTGTCAAATACAGTTCTTGGCAGTGGCGATGTCTTTCGTGGGTAGGTGTATGTATATGTCATACACCACCTCTTAAGACGCAGCGCTAGGTAAATACAGCATTTTCTTTTAGGGAGCTACACTCTCTCAGTTTTCTTTATGGTGTATATGAGAGTACTCCCTGTACTAGAACTACATATAGAACCACATCTAGAGCCGTGCCTGCTTGTATTTATTATTTAGTAGATTTGATTAACTGTGAGAAACAAGCAATTAGTCACTTTAAAGTACTCTGGCCAGACTCTTCAGTGAAGCACTTTTATTATGTTCGTGCAAGAGCAGATGCCTTAACTAGTAGGCGCACACTGCCAGAGCGACACACAAATTTTTATACCCTGTTCCCGGCTGCAAAATTCCTCCCTTGTTTCCCTGTTGGTGGGGTACTCCAAGGTTTACAGCCTATCCGATATGCCTATGAAGTCCCATGTAGTGTAAATTTCCCTCCACTCTACTTTAATCTCCCACCCCCTTTTTATTGTTTTTTATTTGTTTTTTTGTTTGGGTTTTTTTTAAATAATAAGATGATAGGCAGTTACTCAACAGCGTATCCTTATCTCCAGCCAGTCTTAGTTCCTGCCAATTCATCCTTACGTTGAAGGAACTGAGCTCTGCTAGTTGCAAAGACAACATTATCACTTCTCACATTAACTCATTATTTAAACTCGCAATACCTTAGGGAAGTTATGCATAGGAGAGTAGATTTTTTTGATGAATACTTTGTAAATGTTTTGCTGTATCAGCTGGTATAGAAGTACATTTAAATAGGGACAAGACTTGAATGGAAAGTTTCTGTGAAATATTTGCTGGGAATTACACAGAATGCAGTTGAAGGTTGGTGTTTGGTTTTTTTTTCTTTCCACAAAAAAAGCCCCAGCTGAACAAATGGATCTGTTTCTACTTTTATTTTCTTCTTCTGGTGGATTTGTCATGTTTGATATTTGCAAATTGCAGTGTCTTCCATTATCCATGGAAATTACTTTCCTTCATTTGTTCAGCATACAGAATTCTGATTTCTCATGAAATTTCATTAACATTTTCACTCTTGCAAGCCAAGTGCATTTGTGAAAAATAATAGTAATTGTATGTTTTTGAGGTTTGGAAGGAAGAAATAGAATCTGGCTTACTAAAATTTTATTGACCCTATTCAACTCCGTAAGCAGGAGGAAAAAGCAACTATAGAAGACTTTACCCTATATGGCTTTAGTCTTGTTAGGGCTCTGAATTTCCATTAATCCATCTCATGAAGGGGAACCTTTCATAGCAAGAGGCTCTTCAGTATTGAAGTTCTGCCTGACAGTAAGGTGCAAAATACTCTGATGTTTTAGTCAGCTCATTACCCCAGATAAAGGATTTATTATTCCCTTTCCACTGAGACTTTCTTTCAGAATATATTCACATTTTTAATTTGGCTGCATAGATATCTAAGAGCAGAAATCACACTCCTTTATTTACCTGCCTAGCAGTACTCTTCTGTTTCATGCTTTATGATTTTGAGTAGGCCTACTTCCACTCTGAAGTGGTATGTGATTTTTTGGTTCATTCCCATATGGAAGCGTACAAAGCCATACAGGTGCAGCTGTGCCACAACGATCTTGGATAGCTAGCTCATCCCCTGATAGTGATGTTTAGACTAACAAGTGAGAATACTGGTAGCTTTCCAACAATAATTTTTATGCTAACGAAGTGTCTGATTTTTGTAAACATCTGTACTGTCATCAGCTTATTAATTACCATTTTATTCCCAAGTAATAACATGTTGAGAAGTTATTCCTGTAGACACTGTAAAACTGTCAACATAATTTTTTTAATGTAGTATCAGGAGTGAAGTAGCGTTCAGTGCTCTGCCACCTCTGCATAGAAGGAGGGGTACGTTATCTAAAACGTGTTTGTGAGATACACTGCCTAAGAAGAAATGGTTATGTGTCATTGATACATAAAGAAGTGCCGCAAGGTCCTGCCTTGTCCCACTGCTTCCTTCACGGCAGCCCTTGCATCTGGGTGAGTATCCATGTCTTTTTCAGCTGTATCTTGAGGCTGGGGTTCCAAAGCATACAGCACTGACCCAGCCCTGTAAGACAGACTTTGACCTGCCTGAGAAACTATGGGTAATGTTGTGCACTTCCTAAGAATTCTACCCTTGCATTCATAAAATGAAGTGATGTGGTCAAAACAACTTGTTTAAAATGGCCACTAATGATTTGATATTGGTTAGAAATACTCCCTCTGTAAGTATTTCTTTCTCCTTGTACTGCAGCTTAATGGACTGTCTGTAATAAAAATGAATGGAAAGGGATGCAGTGATGAGACGTTTTTACAGAAATTGTTCTGTGTTCCATATATAGTGCATTTGCTTTGGCAAGTAGAAGAGCTGGCTTCTAACACTTACTACAATAGTTTTTAGCTAAAACTTTAATTACAGAGTATAAAACCCTCATTTTTTAGGGATGCAATAGTGACAATTACTGTTTCCCCATGCATTCTGCAGACTTGGTTTGAAGGTTTATTTTGTTCTTCAGACATGGTGGGCAGGTGACTTCGTGCAGAAGGAATACAACCTAATCCATTTGCCTCTTTGTCTCTTAAAGCACAGGTGCTTCCAGCTTGATTTTGTAGATACTGAGTGCTTGCAAGTATTCAGTGCATCTGAAGATCATCCCACCTAAACAGAAAGAAGCAGCATAGTCTTTTTTTTTTTTTTCTTTCCCCTTTCTTTTTTAGGCATTCTTATGGGGAAAATATTTGTATATCTGTCTATAGCTTTTAGTATGGTTAGCAACTAGTATACAAAGTTGTTGTGCAAGACATAAAAAGAACAACTACAACTCTTGTTCCAGTTTGCAAGTCCTGAGGAGTTTATAACACCACCTTTCACTACATTCCAAGGATTCTTATTTCTTTTATACTTCTGTCTTTCTAATGTCTACTGGAAGGCATACTAATGTGGTAATTTGTGCCTGCAGTGTACTCCTAGTTTTTATGCAGTGTTTAACTACATGTTTTATATACAGCAGTGTTACAGGACACTATATACAACAAAAATTATTCAAAAATTAGGGCTTTAAGAATTTTAATATTGTGTGAAATGCACCCAACAGATGCTTACTGAAACAAAGCACATTATTCAACATTAACTTCCAGAGTTAAGCAGAAATAGATTTTTACGAGCTGTTTTTAGCTGATTTAGCCCATGTATTTTATCTTTTCCTGTAATTTTAAATTATTGAGGAGCTCAAAAGATTGCATTATGTAATGTAGTAGTTTTCTCTAGAATTTGGCATATATTTTGGAAAATACTATGTGTTCAGAGAAAGAAGGTTATATATGTCCAAATATGGAAATGATAAACAAGAACAAATTAAAAAAAAAAGAGCTTGGAAGAAAAAAGGAGTAAGTTTTAACTGTAAGTTAAAACAGCCCACAAGCAACTTCAGTTTGCTGACCCAGCAGTTGTACAGCCAGTAGCTGTGTGTCAGTGACTTTCGCCTTATTATAGAGGTTATAGTTTCACGTCTGAGTAGTTCTTGAGTCTTTTCAGACGTGCAGTACAGCACCTGAAATACTGGTGCTTGTCAACATTGTAGGAGAGCTTTCACTCTCTTTATGTGTACAAATGGCCTGTGTTTGCCCCTCTCTCCCTCTTTATGGCACTATCCGGCAGCAGTGAGTGAAAACTGTATTGAGGTGTGCTTTTCTTTTATGAGAGACTTCCATTTCAAACATACTTGCTGCTGGCTGCTCACTTATGGCTCATACCTTAGTTTAAAAGAGAAGAATATTGACTGTGATTTCTGTCACACAGTTTTTTCCTGTGGTCAAAGATTTTAGGGAGCATGTTGATTCAAATAATTAATATTTCCGTCTATGTTTCTAACTGCTATTCTGGAAAGATAAAAATTAGCTAGACAGTGGTAAGTTTGATTTTTCTCTCCTTGCTCTGTGTTGGAAAACACTGCATCTTGTAGAATGACACAGAGAATAAATACCGTACATATACTGCTTTATCACTGGGGGAAAAAATAGTACCAGAACCCTTGTCTGAATCCCTTTAAAATGTCTGTCTGTAGTACTCAGATTAGTAGGCTACTTAGTCCAGTGTAAGTGTCACTAAATTAATATTTTCCTAATCTTTCTGTGAGCTCTGCCATTCCTAAATCTCTAGGTTTTAATTTGGCTTCATTTAATGTAGATTCCGCATAGAGAAGTTAGTCTGATAACCAAATTAGTTAAAAAATCTGAACTAATTTTTGTGTCTGCATTGTTCATCAATTCTTAAGTTATCTACAAATATTCCTTGTTTCAGCCTTTTTTGTAACCCACATTAAGGCAAACCTCCCCCACCTGGGAAGGTAAGAGTGGGCGTCTGTTCAAAAGCATATGTGAAATACAATTATCAGAGTTAATGGCTGAAAAATGAGAACTTCTAAATTCTGCTAACATCGCTGCCCAAAGCTGTGCACTTCAGAGTTAATGGCTGAAAAATGAGAACTTCTAACTAACATCGCTGCCCAAAGCTGTGCACCTTTTGTGGTTAGTGTAACTAGGTAAGGTCCTCCGTACTTCAGAGGTCCTGCTTGTGGAAACAGGTGAATATTTATACTTTGAATTAACTTTTTGCTTTTTCTTCTTAGCAATGCATAGGCCTTGGAGTGCAGCTGCGTGATGATCCACCCCCTGGATGCACAGAAGTAGCTCAAAAGGAATCGTTAGGAAAACAATGGGCTAGATGAGCACATAGGCAAATGCAAGCTGAGTGAGTGAATCCTCATCTCTGGCAATAAGATTTTTTTTTTTTTTCCTGTGCATTAATGTCCATCTCTTCTCCCTTGACCAAATAATTTGTTACAAGATTGACTGGAAAGGGCTGACATTATCCTAGAACCTGAACTTGTGGAAAATGCAATTTAGCATTTGTGAAATGTGATCTAGACTGAATGTTGCACATTCTGCTTAGGGGTTTCACATGCACTGTCATACATCGGTGAGACTGTGTATGTCTATGAACTTTGATGCAATAAATTAGTGGTGCTTTGGAGAAGTAATTTCCATGTCAAGATGGATTCTATGAATATATTGGGGGATGGAACACACCTAGCAGGAACTCTTGAAGGTGCCTAACCTTGGATGTCAGTATTGTATTGGCCAAGTTATGCAACACACAGATCCAGCTTCATTATGAATTCTCAGCCCAAAGAAGCAGAAACATGGGACAACACTGAACAAGGTGTAGTTCCTCATACAGAAGTAGTCAACACCCACAGCTAGAGGCAACAGTTTTGAAAAAAAGCAAGTTAATTGTACATCTTACATGATGAATAAAGGAGGGTGTTGGATCTGTACCTGGAGTCAGTTCTTGCCAAGACTCTGGGAGTTGCAGAAACACTGCAAAGGAGCAGAGCAAAAGCTTGTGACAGATGCAAGTGTTACATACAGATTTAAGAAAATGGTTTGATGAAAAATTGAATGTTTTTAGCCTGAAGGCATGAAATTTGAAAGTGAAGAAGGGCCAAGGTTTTCACAGAACAAAGAACAAATTTTCTTTCTGTTCCAGAACAAGCTTTGTTTGGAGGAACAGTAAAATACTTGTATATTGTCTTTTAAATAAGTGTCATGTGCTCTCCAGTCTGTTTGTGTGAGGTATTACCTTATGTGAAGAAAGCCAGGTCAAAAGTGGCTGTTTAAGGGTGGCAGTTAAGAAAGACTGAAAAAATAAAGAGCATGCCACAGAGTACAATAATCAGGTTTGCCGCAAGGAGAACATGGAGGCTGGAAGGGTGGAATGCAGCTGTAGTTTCAGGTTTATTGAATGTGGTTCTGTCTGAACTGAGATCCAAAGGTGTACCTTATTTAAACACCTGAACTAGTTTTGAGTGGTGCAGAGTTCATATCCAGGATCTTAGGCTAGTTATGTGTCTTGTATAGATGTGGTTTTGCGAGATGTGTATTGACTGAGAAGAGTGTTTGACCCTTCACAGTTACTTGGTCGCAGTCAGGACATGATTCAGGATGCCTCTCTCTCACCAGACTTCAGAGGCCAGCTCAGATGACTTTTGAACTGGCTATAGCATACCTGCCTCTTTTTTGCAAAAATCCAATGGCAGAGGAGAGAAGCAAGAGCTGCTTTTATTCCTCTACTAAATGTTTCTCAGAGCACAGTCTGACACCTCAGCCTGCCTTTCTTATCTGTGAATGACCATTGCCTCCAGGCTGCTTTTAAAAGCTTGTGGGTTGGTTTTTTTTTTTTTTCCTTTACTCTTGGTTCTCCTCTCTCTTCCTTCTTCTCTTAGAGGTAACCAAACCATCTTGCTACATCAAGATTTCAGAGGAGACTGCAGTCTCTTACTGTCTTCTTGAGAAGAGGGGATACTTGTCAGCACTGTGGTAGCTCTGGCCATAAAATGAATGCCTGCAGCAAGTAGGCAATTGCTGAATCTTCTGGCAAGCAAAGCAATAGGCTGGCTCTGCGTGGTTCCTTGCAGGGTGCATGTTGCAGGTAAATGGGATGCTTTTTAGACTAGAAGAGCTGTGTCAGGGAAGTTACAGTTTCCATCCTTGCAAGAGAAGTATGTGATGCATGAGGCATGTCCAGATCTGCAGTGTGAACTCTCAAGGGGCACTTAGGAGTTGTGTTTAAAGGGCAATAGCTCACAGTGAATAGCTTTTCTCTACCTTACAGGAGTCTGTCTAGTTATAGTACGAATTTACTCTGGTTTACTGGAAATGTCCTACTCCATAATTTGTCACCAAAAATTAGAGGATGTCTTCTATTTTTCTTCAGTGACTACTGGTCAAATGGTAGTGTCTGCCAGCCTCTGTCAGCTGTGTGACACTAAGAAAGGCTATACATCTTTTTATAAGGGATATATGATTGTAGAGGGAACTGAATATTGCATGTATCTGTTCTTCAGGTTAGACTGCACCTTTTAATATTGCACAGACAAAAGGGGAGGACTTCTGAGGTGAGACAAGTTATCTCTATCTAGCACATGAGGAAGGAATACAGGTGTGAGAATCCAGCTGGAAGCAGTACATGCTAGGTAGGGGACGGCAGGTGGGAATGCATAGAGGGGAAAAGATAAAAAAGGGGTGAGGAAAACTGACCATGTTACAAAACAAAGCTTTTACATTTCTGTACAAGAACAGCATTTCCATAAATGTATTTTGCTTTGTAATTATGCACAGGGCAACCTTTTTTGGGTAGGGGCACTCTCCTGAGATAATGAGGTTTGGCTGCCAGGAGGAGGGAGTTGTACATCCAGAATGATGGTGGGAGGAGTTACTGCTCAAATTTTGAGGGTTGACCTGACTCATTTGTATTTTTCATCCTTTCTACAATACATTCCTTTTCTGTATATTCTTGTGAATACACACTGTCACTCTGGTTATTTAGGCCTAAAGGAGTAAAATAAGTGAAGAAAAGTCTTAGGCACCTTGTACATGCCAAGACAAAAGAGCTTATTTATAGTACTGAAGGTGACAATTCTGTTTATCTTTAGGGTAAAAGATTTTAACCAGCAGACAGATAATAACTTTGCCAATAAAATAATGAGCTGTACACAACCTGTGGAATATTCTGGAACTCAAGGAAAGCAGTGATTGCAAAACTGTTTCTTTCAGTTGTGTTTTACAAAAGTTAGTAAATGGAATCCTGAAAATAAGTGTAAAGAGAGTAGATACCCTGAAGCAGATCAGTCATTTCTGCAAAGCTGAGGATTTTGCTGCCTATTGTTTTAGTAACCATGTGTGTTAAAAACTATGGTGAAGAGTCCACACAGTATAGGAAGACAGAGCAGAGAGGGATTCGATGGTGTGACTTGGATGAAGTTGCACTACATTGTAAGGGTCCAGACAGAGTAGAACTGAAGTATTTTAAAACTCCAGTCCAATTACAAAGAAGTGACTTTGTACACCGAATCCTTTTTTTTTTTTTTTTTGCCATAGTGCAGAGGAACACTTCTGCCCTCCTTGTTTTTCAGAGTTGTTGGATCCTTGCCAGTCATGGGAGTTTTGGGGCAGTGTCATATCTGGAAGATTTTTGGTGGGGGGTTTTGGTAAGGCACAACTAGCTTAATTTGAAACTACAAGCTTAGTTAGAATACAAGAAGATAAATTTATATATTCTTGTGAATACACAATTTTATAAAGGTTAGAGCACTTCAAGTTGTCTATCTGAAGAACAAATTTGAATGTTTTCCCTGTAAAAGTAACATTCAGTTTTAAGCATGTACCATCCTCTGAGTTGTAAAATTATTGCCACCAGGCAAGCTAACAATTTAAGTCCTTTAGTTTAATTAGAGGTTTGTTGATTAGCTTTTTTAGAGGGGGGGAGAGGGAGGATAGTTTGTATTTTTGGAAGGAAGAGAAAGGCAGGAAGTTATTTTGCTTTTCAAGGAATAAATGACCTATATTACACAAACTAAAGACATACATGTTCCCAGCAAAGTGTTAGAACAAAGACAAAATCTCTGCGTGAGCGAGCTTGCTGTGTAGGAGGACCTTTATGTAGCAGATCAGCTGCATTAAGCTAGAAATTATAGTATTTAATTCAGTGTGAAGTTCTAATGTGAGCCTGTCACACAGGCTGTGTAGAAAGCTGTGTGCAGAAGTTCTTGTTGTTTGGTTCAGGAATACTCAAACCCAGCTTTTCTTGAGCAAAAAAATATTCCCAGAAGGATATATGTTGAATAATGATATGTATGTTAGTGATATGTTTTGGGAAGGAGACAGTGGAAGATGGCTGCAGGGGGTAAAAAGTGACGTTGCATTACCAATACCAGAATGGAGTGAGATTGGAAGCACCAATACAATTGAATATAGGATCAAAAGAAAAAAGGGAAATATCAGAAATAATAGGATAAGCAAAACTGGAAATATTTGCTTGCTAGGGTAGAGGAAGCTAGTGAGGTGATTCATGGTTTGCAAGAGGGAATGCTTTTGTGGAAAGGGTTTGTAGCAATTATGGGAGTACCAAGTAGGAATTGGAAAAAGCAACAGAAGGAGGTAGCAGTAGCTTAGGAACTTCATAAGAAAAATTATCAGAGCTCAGACAAAGGTTTCAACCACAGAGAGTGAGAGAAAGGACTTGCTTACTTTCCAAGGACATAGTGTAAAGCAGGAATCAACAGGACTTACCAGAATGCTCAGAATGACTACAAAATGGTAGATGTGTTGTTCTTACAAACAAGAGGATGTTGAAGCTGTAAAAGCACAGAACAGTGCTTTTGAATGGAAACAGCTGCTGTGAGATTATAAACATAGTCAGGAGGTAAGTATAGTTGAACTGAGCTGAATATTCCCACTGGAATTGCCAGACCGAAGACCCTGATATTTAAGTAGGTGTGACATAGCAAATTATGTCTCTTAGTTAGCTTTTCTGTGCCTTTCTCTCATGTTTATGCTTTAAAGCTAGTACAAAGAACCTTTAATAATCATGTAACAAAAGTGTTTGGCTTGTATAGGCCAAGTGCGTAGTTTCTGTGCAAGCAGAAGCTGTAGCAAATTTGCCGAAGTGTGACAAGACAAGCCCTAGCTTGCAGTAAGAGCTCACATGATCAATTTACAATTCAGTAATAGTAACAACTGACTTCAGGTGTTGGAAGTGTGACTACCACACTATGGCTGAGCTTTGTCTTAAAGCTTTAAATATTTGGATGGGAACATTCACAGAATACAGTGGATTCTCTCTGTGAAAGATGTCACTGATTCACAGACTTCTATAATTACTAAAGAAACAAAACCAAGGAAGTTATGTTTAGTTTTACTTCAGCTGTCTACTTTGAGTTCAACTAGCCATTTTTCATGAGAATATTTAGTATTTTTGCCAGAGACAAAAGACATTATATTAGCACCTCCTTTTAATGTCTTTAACTTGAACACCATCTTGAAACAGTTTAGCAAAGCTTTGGCTTTTTGAATTCATATCAAGAAGAACATAAATTATACTCTGAAATTAGATTCTTTAGAATAATCTTGAGCAGAGTGCTGCCAGCAAAGTTGGCCTTTGATTTTAAGATGCCACTAAATCCTGAGTTGATATTTGTGTCTGAAAGCCTGTTTGTTGGTTTTGATTGGGTTTTTTTTTCTTTTCTTTTTTTTTTCTGCCTCTACATTTATTTATGAGAAATTAGACTCTTTTGTAACTACTTAAATGTTAGGATCACTAAGACTATTTAGTGAATAAAATCATGATTACATATGAGATCAAGCTGCTGAAACTGAACCAAAAATCCTACCTGCCCCTTTTTCCCGTTCTCCACCCATTCAAAAAATAATGAAGAGGTCTAATCTTTGTCAATGGTACAGTTACATTATTATAAACTTATAGAGCAAGCTCCAAAATGAATTCTGTCTCCTTTGAGTACTCCTGGAGATGACTGCCATATTTCCACAAAGGGGTTTTTGCACTGTTCCTACTGAATCTCAAATGCAACTTAAAATATTTCCAGCCTTAGACCAAGATTTTGCATATCATTAAGTGGGCAAGCAAGTCCTTGGCAATCATCACAGATGCTTCTTTTTTTTCTGAAAGAATAGTAAACACTTGTTCTCTCTCTACATGACTGAATTTCACAGCAAAGTAACAAAAGGCTCTCTCTCTCTCAATCTCTTTACTCAATATTAGCTGCAAATTGTGTAGGACACTACACAGCCTTGGTCAACTTGTTGGGGAAAAACCTAATTTTTCTCACTCTCATTGTGTAACTTAAGTTATATTGAAAAGGCAGAGTATTAATTGCATGGCTGTATAAGTTGTTAATAACAGACTGTTGGAGTTGAGTTATTTTCTATATCACAACAGTCATCCATTATTAGTTCCAACAGGCTCTTTCCTCACCCAAACATGAATGTCAGATACTGAATGCCATTTACAGGAGCACTTAATTACCAGAACTATTGGAGTTACTACTCTAGCAGTACTTTCAGAGTCCTCAACAGAATTTTAGGTTGTTGGTGCCACTCCAATATTGTCTGAGTTACAAAGCATTTAAGTATCTTTTAGGAATGGCTGAGCCAGATCTTATGAATGTTTAACTGAAACATGAACAGCTCAGTTGAGTGGCTTTTTGTATTCCATAGCAGGTTTACAGTCTGTGATGAAAAAAATGGTTGTTTTCTCAAAAAGCAGGGTCAGTGCACAACAAGAAGCAGATGCACACTGGAATCTCCTCTCAGCTTCTGGGAGGAAAGACTGCAAATAGTAAAGTGTAATCTTTTAACTAAATCACAGGAATGATGCGTTATAACAGGTCTTACTTTTCTCCCTGCCATTCTTTGGGGAAAAAGAAAAGATGGGATCTTCTCCAGGCCAGCTAAATAAAAATTTTCAAAGCTAGATGCTTACTGATGAGTATGTAGATTCCTGTCTAGCCAAAAGGTTATCTTCTTGCACGATATCAGCTGGCTAATTTTTACGTCTCTGTGCTCCTTTTCTAATAAATGAAGAGAGAGAGGGAGATCATGCCCGGCTAAGATAAGTCTCTTGAGATAAGTGAGATGAATGCCTTGCTGATGATGCTTATCTGTCTTTTCACGAGGTCTCTGGCAGTTAAATGGCTAAACTTAAGTGAAATGAATGTCTTCCATGATGAAAACCTTCTTGAACAAGTATCTAAAAATAAAAGTGATAGATAATGTACTTCCTTAAACTTAAATGAACAGATCAGCTTTACTACAGTTTTTTTACCATGGTATCTAGGAACTCTAGACAGGCATAAGGTGCTTGAGGCTGTATAATCACAGAACAAAAAGCCAGTCCTAACTCCAAGAGTTTACACCCTACATGTAAAACAAGATGACAGAAGAATGCAGAAATGAAAAAGGATTAAAAGGGGCAGTAAAACGCCTGGGTCAGTAGTAGCTACAACCCATCAACAACCCAATAATCATGATCAAGTTTTGCAGACATCATGGCAAAAGAACTTTACAGAGTGAATTGCAGGTTAGATAGCTTTGTAACTTTGAGGATGTTTCAGAGGAGTGCCTCTGAGGGGAAAGAGGTACAAGGATATGGGTTTGGAAAGCAAATATATGTCTGCTGTGAAGTGATGGGAAGTTTAGACCCTGCTTTAGAGCAGGGTCACCTAAAGCAGGATGCTTAGGCCATGTCCAGTTCTGTTTTGAGTATCTGAAATGATGGAGACTTCAGCCTCTGCGGCCAAACTGTTCAAGTGTTTGGCCACCCTCACAGCAAAAAGTGTTTTCTTATGTTTAAGTGGAATTTCTTGTATTTAAATTTGTGTGCTTTGCCTTTTATACTGTTAGTGGGTACAACTGAAAAGAGCCTGACTCCATCTTCTTTACACCTTCCCATCCAATATTTGTACATACTGACAAGATCTCCCCGAGCTTTCTATTCTCCAGGCTGAACAGCCCCAGCTCTCCCAGCCTCTCCCCATATGACAGGTGCTCCAATCTCTCAGTCACCTTTGTGGCCCTTCACTGGAATTGCTCCAGTTTGTCCCTGTTAATCTTGCACTGGGGAGCCCAGAACTTGAATCAGCACTCCAGATGTGTCTCACCAGTGCTGAGTAGAGGGGAAGGATCATCTCTCTCAATCTGCTGGCAATGATCTTAATACAGCTCAGAAGGATGTTGGCAAAGATGGCTGAGATCTTACAAAGTTTGTCCTGACAGAAGCCGGAGAACTGAATTAATGTATGAACATAGTGAACTTTGGATGGCATTGTCCCTATGTCATTCTTAATCCAATTTTCTCAATCACCAGCTGTACCAGGCATACCCACCATGAGGTGTTAGTAAGAAAAGTTGCTTTATACAGATATTATTTCCATTACTAGAGTGGTGCATGTGACTTTTGTGTAGTATTGTCAAATGAAAATTTCATTAGGCTCAGGAACAACTCCTGTTGAAGTTGAGGTGAACTGAGTCTCATGATTCTGAAAAATAGTTTAGTTAATCTGCTGACAGTTTGTGGATCCTTAGCTGGAAAGAGAGCATCTTGGCCAGGAGAGGAAAACAGGCTGCCTGTTGTCCCATCTGCTGCACACTGGATGAGGGAGACTGAAGATGGCATCTTCTGTGAGAGCAATGCAAGTTGCACAATTAGGGGAGACTGGAGAGTGGAGAGGGACATGCAAGGGAGGGAGTAAGGGTGGTATCAGGAACCTCATATGAGGAGGGAGATGGAAAAGCTTCTGAGTAAGCACTGGGCCAGCTTGCCTCCAGGATGACGAGGAGGAGACTTTAAAGGAACATAGGGACAAGGTGGGGGAACTGGGTGGAGATTAAAATGGAAAGCCTTTCCACATGCTCCCTTCAAAAAGTAGATCATGTGGCATTTCGACGTCAGGCACAGGCTGATTTGAGGTCCTTCACACTGGCCTGTAGAACCATTATTGAACTTACCTAGGTAAAATAAGCACTGATGACAAGAAAAGCATGGAAATTTCTTTAGATGCTACTACTGATTAAAACACTTTGAGGAAAAGACTTTCTAGGATATATGTGATTTGTCTGATCCAGAATTTCTTTCACTAAGCTACTGTTGTTTCCTGACCTCCTGAAATGGCGTTGTGTGGGAGCTACACACTTCACTTGTAATTCCAAAAGATGGCAACCTTAGGCTTCCAATCTGGTTGCTGAACCATTCTGCAGCTCTTAACAGTTCACAGTGGTGAATGTTAGAAAATTCTCATTTCTCCCAGACTGAGCTTATTTTTATCCATCTATCCAATTTTCCATATCTTTCTACATATAAAACATAATTTATGTGACTCAGTTAAAAAGTGGGAAACTTCCCAAATGTATTTCTGTGCCTGAAGGAAGGGGAGGATAGGAAACCTTAGATCTACTATCTCTGGGTTTCAGCCTGTGACTTCTGTTATCTGCAGGAGTGATGCTCTGCTATCAGTCTGTGCTGAAATTATGCTCCTGTGGCACAGTGATAAAGCAAAGGTAGTTCAGCAAAAGCATGAGAAAGGAACTATTTAATTGGATGAACTGTAGTATACTTGCTCTTGTCTTACTGAATTATTAAGGCTTTATACACACAGTCCACTAGTCTTACCCCTATCAGTGTACTTTAAACGGGAATCACTACCGTTTTGAAACCCTGTGTAATTCTGGATGGATATACTCTTTCACTTGAGACATGATGAAGTACATAGCCTCTTCATACTGCATTCATTCTCATGGCTTCAAAAACCCATCTTTTTTTCTTGGTTAGTACTTATTTTCTGATTTGATCTTTGTATCCAGTTTCTGCTTTTTTTGTGGTTTTGTTTTCATCATGAATTTTACTTGTGAGTAGTTAAGAACAGAAACTTTACAGACCATTTCATCAAAAAATGCAGTTATTTTAGAACGTTGTATCAAATCATGTAGATTTGACTGAAGTTGCATTGACAAAAACAGAAAATTCTGATACTAAAGTCTAAATTCTGTACTTTTATAACAAATGCTGCTTTTGTATTACAGGATCATTACTTGATGGAAAATTGAGCATCTTGCTTATTTTCCAGAAGTCATGTTTGGAAACCATTAGCTTGGAAAAATTCCATCTTGGTTTGGCTTAAAGCCAGATTTTGAAATCTGAGCTTTTGTGAAGCAGAAATGTCTTTCTCCAGGCAGCCCTAGCAGCAGGGTCAAACCCTGAGCCCCACTCTGGTTTATGCCAAAGCATTTCACTTCTGCAGTTGTTCAAATGCTTCTTCCTCTCCCCAGTCCAGGATAAAAATTTATATCTCATTTTGGTTGTGCCACTTCCCTATGATTTCTCCTTCCTTATTTGTACTGCACCACTGCGGAGGGGTAAGTACTGGTCTATGCTATTATTGTGTGTCCTTCACAAAGGCAGCAGAACTGGGAGAGAATTTTGAGGGTGTTTTTGCTGCTTTTTGCTTTTGTGCAGAAAGCTTGTGATTTTAGCATAGCCTGTAGGGATATTTTCCTCCCACAACATTGGTTGTTCGGTCTTTTTTGACCAACTCAATATTCTGATCATTTGGTATCACTCCATGTTACTCTCCTCTTATCAGTTAGGTTTGTTGCTTGCATAGGTAAGATATCAAACCTCCTATCTTATCTCTAGGAGGTTTATCCTGTGCTACAACCCTCATTACTGTAGTGTCTGAGCATGTTAACGTTCAGTACATTTATCCTTGCCACCTGTGTCGAATAGAAAGCTTATTTTCTATCTGCTTTCAACAAATGGAAAACAGTGTTCTGTAGAGGCTGAAGGCTAGATGAAATAGAGTGAAGAAATGGAAAATGGGCTCCCGTGCATAACTTTTAGCTGTTTGACACCCTGATTACCTCTGTTAAACAGTGGGGATGATGGATGTTGCATATGAGGAAGGGCGATCTGAGAGTCTGCATTCTCTTTTTTTTCAGGAAGTCACTCTGAGCCAATTAACAAGAATGGGGATGTCTCTGAAATCCTGCCTCCTTCTGCAGCTTTGGCATTTAGCTTTCTGTGGGCAACAGGCACCTCCTTCCCTTGGCACACCACCTCTCCTGCCAGTGCATGCGAGGCTTGTTCTTTGAGCTCTGGCCCATGTCTTTTATTAAAAAACAAACAAAAACCACAAAAAACGCCACCACACCAAAACCTTGGTGATTTTCCTCTTCCTCACACACATGATTGAGTACTTTAAGCATTAACCTGAGAAGTTTAAAAGAGCTTGCTGCTCATTTGGGCATGTTGAAGTTGCATCTCCCAGGTCCTGGGGGGGTGCCCGGGAGGCTGGAGCTGGGGAGGGAGCGATGCTGCCAAGGCTGTGTGAGTAGGCTGCGAGGAATGCGGGAGTCCCGGGAACGGGAGGAGAACAACTCCTGGCCTGGCTCTCCCGGCAGGGAGGGGTAACTTCTGGACTCCACTCCCAGCTTCCAGACTTGTTTGTGCATTTTAAACATGACTCCAAATCTAGTCTGAGGGGTGCAATCTGTTTTTTTGTCATTCAGGTGACAGCCCTAACTACTCAAGGGTAAACACACTCTCCTTCATGTCTTCTGTTCCTCTTCCCCTGCTCAGTCTACCTTCCAGCCTGGTATTTAAGCATGTGTTTGAGGCAGGAGACAGAGAGGAAGCAGGAGAGGAACCTCTTGGCAGCAATTTCTTCCTCTCTGGCTGTGTTTTAAAAGAAAATCTTCACCTCTTCATTTTGTGAAGTACTCTGGGCTCCTGCTGTAGGCTGGGTATGTTCTGAGTACAGGTATTGGGCTCCTTGGGGGCCAGAGCGACACCTGGGTTTTTGGGTCTTCAGTTAGAATTGGCAAGTGACGCAGCTGCCAAGATGCATTTTCTGCTTGCACAGAAGCATAATTTTCAGAAAACTTTCAGGTTTAAGTGGGAGGTACCTCTTGGAGCAGGCACTTGCAGCTGCCTGGTTCACAGTTTTGGAATTGCTATACAATTATGCAGGTGTTTAAGTTCTCTGTTGAACGAAGCCTTAACTGACTAGGGCCCCGTGTTAGTGCCCTTGCTCCTTTTCCTGTCTCTGTGCCTATTCTATTTACGAATTAGTAAAAAAAAAGATATAAAATAGTTACTAATCGTAATTTCTGTAATACTTTACCTGATAATCATGTCTCTGTAATATTGCTCATCATTATTACCACTTCTTTCAATCATCCATCTTGCTTTAAATCTGTATAACTTCTCTCTACAGAGATAATTAGATTTAATTTTAAGCATAGGATTTTTTTTATGAAGTACTGTCATTATTGAACCTACTGCTTTTCATTCAAGGATCATAATTTAATAGAGCACTCATACATTTTACAAGATTTTGTATTTAAATTAATACTTTTTTTCCTCTGATTTTTTTACTGTACTCCCTTACCTCTGTATTCTTCTGTTGAGGATGCTGGGCCAGTTCCAACTGTAATGTATTACTTCTTACTCCATCAAATTAATTAACAGTAGAAGTTCAGCAAAAAACAGTCTCACTGTTTCGAGGGAGATTGTAGATGTATCTCTGTTGACAGAATTTTATCCATAAATTTAGATACAAAATCTCTCAGAAAACATTCTCTATTACTGGACTAATTTCAGCCTAATAGCATATTCTTTATTTTATGCTAATTACATTGGTCTCTGTTCAGAGAAAATACATTTCCTTATTCCAGTACCGTTTTTCTCTAAAAATCTCACGAACTAAAAATCACCATGTCAAAATACTCATTTCTACTTCTTTATTTGGCAAAAATTAAACCAGTAGATGATTTGCCATCCAAGGCCTGGACAAAATTTGAAAATGATGTAAGATTTTCCCCTGCAGAAACTTAATTTTCTCCATTATTATCGGCATTTTTGCTGCACGCATAGCCCCTCTTAAACTTCACTGGGGATAGTTTCCATGGGAACCAGAGAATGAAAACTGATGAGTCTTGAAACAGTCACATAATAATCTTGCTTTTTACCAGTGGGCAAAGATTTACTTCTCCAGTGTTTAATGGAAGGCACTAGAGCTTATTATGTTTTGAAGGAGGGGAGGGGAAAAAAAAAAGAGATCTGGAGGGAGGCCAAATCTGCTTTGTATACCTGTAGGGTTCATACTAGCTGTATTAAAAGGGAAAACCAGTATATTCTCCTGTGCTTGTAGACTTCCTGAATGATAGAAAGGGAAACTCTCTGTTAAATCCAATAGTCCAGGGAAGATGAGGAGGGAGCAGCGGTCACAAGAAGGTGAGTTCATCACATGTGTGGCAGAGGTACAGAGCCACCTCATGATTGCAACATTTTAGAGGCTATTGAATGATCCTGCAGAAAACAGTCCTGGGGATGGCTTTCCAGGTGCTAGCATTGACTTGTCTCTGGAATTGAACTGTCCTGGTTTTTGCACAATGTTGAGTGCATCTTACCATGACTGTGAATTAGCTACAATGAGGGCTGTTTGTTGTGATTCCATGGGAGGGAGAAGACTCCCTCAAGAGTGATGTTAGGTGGTGAATAAAGTCACACTGAAGTCCAATGAGATGCTCTGATAAGGTGGCCATTAATTGGTTGCCATAGCCATAGTAATTGGGATTATTTTCCTGAAATACTAAGAGATGGGAACACTGTTTCACTCTTGTAGAGAAAAAATATGCAAAGGATAGGTAAATGTCTGCTCTTTTTTAGATCTGTGATATCTGTTATGAAAGACATTCTCCAAAATGAGAAGAAAGCAAGTTCCACAAATCTTGTAGCAAACCTCCGGTTCTCTGTAAATGCCAATGCATAGAAAAGACTAGAAATGTATCCCTTCTAGAGACTTAAACTTGACCAACACCTTGTAGTTTTAATGTAGCACAATTCAAACTTGAATTATAGGAGGGTTAAATGGCAAGATATGCTTTTAAAAATATGTATTTTCTCTTAAACTCATTTTTATATTCTTCACCATCATCTGATTTTCCAGTGATTTTGATCTTAAGTATTTAATATACACCTTTGTGTAACTATTTTGATCTCTATTTCACAAACATAATATTTTTTTTCAGTTAGTTGAAGTAGCAGATCCTGAGGGAGAATAGCTATTGTCATTGTATAATATATCAAACATGGATCTGATTAATGATTTAATCCAGTGATTAAATTAAGAAATGCCATTTCTGTCTCTTACCAGTACTTAGTATGTTATAATTACTGAAGGTAATTACTGTATTTAAAAATGAGGACTCAATTTTTAAAATATTTTTTCTTAGCTTGTGGGTGAAGCTAAAATAAAATAAGATGCTTACATTAAAAAAAAAAAACCCGTAAAAAGGATTTTTCTGCATTAAAGAAGTATTTTGGTGGGTTTATGAGATAAAAACACAGTTGTATTACTGACAGTATCAAAGAATACCTGATATGGGAGGACAATGAGGTGGCAGAAGAAGTGCAGTTAGGGAATATGTGGAGTTGGCAAACTGTTATGCTCTGTCTTTGGGTTGCTTTATTTGGGCAGCCTTAGCCACGTGCAAAGAGACCCTGCAAGCAAGAGGTGTGCAGTTTAAACGTGTAAAGTAGTGCTCATTTTATTCCCGAATTCTAATCTCAGATTTCCTACGGTATGTTTTAAAATGTCTTCATGTTAAATCACTGCCCTGTACAAGTCTGGTGATCAAAGTTAAACGCAAGTGAAGAGTATTTCCATGTTTTAATGCCTAGAATAGTTTATCTACTTCTTACTGCTTGACCGAGACAAGTGTCTACCCACTTCTTAAATTTGCTACTAGCTCTATACAGTATGCCCACCTCGACTTCTAGGAGGTCCCCTAATTGCTGACCACAGACGCTAGGCAAGATGACTATTCGAGGAGAAACTGAAAACTGTTACCACTGATGAATCATAAATCTCAAGCACTTACTCTTTTGGAGAAAAAGTCATCAGGGCTGCTGCTTATCTTAAAGGTCTGTCTGGATGGTGCAGTGAGAGAGAATGTAATGATAATCACACAAGAACAGCAGAAATGGTGGTGGTTCCTGAAGATCTGATAGGAGACAGTGGAACAAAGGACAGGGCTGATACAACTGCCATTTCATCACAGCGTGCCCAAATCAAACATCGTTTCCTGGGAGATCGAACAAAGCTGCGTGCTTATTAATCACGAGAGCAGCTCTCTGCTGTTCTCACAAGTCCTCTAAAACCTGTCTAACTCAAGTGGGCGAGGATCAGCCCACCCGTGACAAACTGCTGCGGCTTTATCCTCTGTACTGTATATTATCAAAAATGTTATGTCTGCTCTGAACAAAATGTCCAAGTGTGATAAATGTGGGCAACGCTCCAAGGAAGTGGGCTTGTCTTCATGAGAAAATGTACTTAAAATCAAACTTTAAGTTGGTTGATTTGTTTTAATTAGACTAATCCACAGACCTGCATGAGACACTCATTTTTTTTTTTTAAATGTTGCCGTCACGCTCACTGAAACAAACATTTTGTGCAGATTAGTGTGCTGCTAACTAAACTGGTCTGAAATCACACCACATTTAGAGTGAATTTCTCTAGTAGCTATGGTTATCCGCTGTGGTCTTCTCTACACTGGTCTTCTCTACCTTAGTTCCCACTGTTCATTACACAAATGTAGGTGCTTTAGGAAAGCTTTCACTGAAGCAGCAGGTATCTCTTTTCCCCCAAAGAGAGCTGTATTTCTACTAGGTTAGAGAAGGACTTACGTAGTCCTGGCTCTTGAACGTACAGCCACACTCTTCTTGAACAGCATGTGGCAGACCCCACTGCTGGAATTTATCTTAGCGTGATATGGTACAAGTCAGAGTTAACAATACCGCTCTTTTTATTGCTGAAAATCTTGATAGAACAAAACTAATAGAAAATTCACTCTTTTGTAAAAAGTACTATCCCAGCAGAAGGCAAAACTATCAGATGGACATTTTTTTCTTGCCCATCCAAGGAAGTAATGTTTTCTAAGTAGAGTACACTATGATCTAAGATTCTTTTAAGAAATACAAGCATCATCTAATTTTGAATCACTAAAAATCTTTTTACTGTGTGCTTACTCTCTGATATCATGCTTGATTGTCAGTCATCTTGGTTTACTGTGTTTTACTATTTGAACTTGATTAGGAGATGAAAAGCCTGAAGGAGCTTTTAAAATGTAAACTAGGTTAGAAAAGGCACTGTTAAGAATGTTGCAAGAGTCATTTTAAAGAAGCTTGTTACTGTGACATCCATGTCTAACATCAATATGCTGGGGCAGTTTTTATCTGCAAGAATAGCAGTAGTCATTTAAGAAAAAAAAAGTCCAATTCCTAGTGAAGGGTAGAGGCATGAAAGTAGAATTATTTTAATGACCAAGCCAGACAGGTCTGCCAGCAAAGTCTTGCATACTTGTTTATGTAGTCTTGTGTAAATTGACAATATTTCAATTGTTTGTTTAAGGGATGCACTGTATGTTTTATGTTATCTCTTCCAATTATGCATGCCAAATATATTTTACCTTACAGAAACCTTTGAGGCAATTATGCAAGAATTTGGCAAGAAGTAACCTAATGACCATTAAGTAGTCCCTCAAACAAGAAGTCTCTATTTCTGGAAGTTGTTAAACCTATGAAATGCAAACCTAAAAGTGTGAGTAAAGTTAGGTAAGAGGGGAAAAGAGTAGACCTAGTGTTGAAATAGTTTGACTTCAACTTTTACAATGGTGGGAAGCAGCTCAACCTTTCCAACCCTTCTATCATTATTCCAGCTGCTGCTTTAACTGCTACATTCCTTTTTTGTATCTTAGGTAGATATTACAGTGTGTACGACATATCCCAGGATTATTTTTAACTACATAAGTATCTGTCCTGGTTTGTACTGTTTGTATCTAAAAAAATATCAGGTCCTCCGTTTACCATACCACTTCTTGAGTTAGACTTACCAAAGTCTATCTTTTTAAGGAAAGAAAGGACTGCTAGACCAGAAGGTCTTAGAGTGACTGACAAGGTATTTGTTCAGGACCAAGTAAAAGCAGCACCCAAGAAACAACTGTGATTCAGTGTGTTGGAAGCATAACCTCCCCCAGGACTGATCTGTTCTGTTTCACTGAAATGAAAAGCTGTCTTCTGATCAGTTTTTGTAGCAGAGGAGTTAGGCTCACAGGAACCCAGCAGATGCCCTGGTGATATGCTACCTAAGCTGTTGCAGAGTGACTCAAGCAATGCTGACTTAGGCTAAAAGAGGATCTAGTCTAATAAGTGAGGTTACATTTTTGTCCTTGTTAACATGGCTGTGACTTAGCAGTCTGCCAGGGATTTAAACTGTGCTGTTTTCAAGGGGCAAAATATTCCCATGATGTATTGGGTTTGCATGGCAAGGTTTTGGTAGTCGGGAGGCTACCAGTGTGGTTTCTGTGAGAAGCTGCCAGAAACTTCCCCCATGTCCAACAGAGCCAATGCCAGTGGCTACAAGACAGACCTGGTGCTGGTCAAGGCTGAACCCATCAGCGGTGGTGAAAGCGCCTCTGGGATAACCTATTCAAGAGGGAAAGAAAAAACAACTTCACAATGGCAGCTGGAAAGAGGAG
>NW_010296177.1:37766-104561 GCF_000700745.2 Antrostomus carolinensis | reverse complement strand
TCCCTGACATTCTGACATTCTGTGATTCTGTATAGCCACTTCTCTATTTGCAGCCATGTTTTCTGAGGGACAGCAGCTGTTGCAGAAGATGCTTCATTATTAGGTTATTGATATGATGTAATATTCTCTGAAAAATTTCTAATTAACCTAATATGACACATTCCCTATCTTTGCGAATCAAGTAAAATGAGATTTCTTGAATTTTCATTTTCTAAATCACCTCAAACACTCCAGAATGTAATTTAGCAGGGACCACAACACATTTTGTCTAGAGTCTAAGTGAGATTTTGAACAGTACTTTTCCCTTTGTCTACATAATTAACCTTGAGTCTAGGTCTCATGACTTCCTACTGGATTAACTGAAAAAAACTAAAAATCAAAAATCCCAAGCCTCAGAGACAAAAATCACTAAAAATATGCATTTTCTTTTTTTCTGAGGTCAGCTTGCTCACAAGGAATACCAGAAACCTGTAAGAGTCACTGGGTATCCCCAACATCCTGAGCAGTGCCCGTCTTGTGTGGGGAAAGGGAGCAGGACACTGAGGCAAAGTCAAGATCTTGATTCTATACAGACTAGATATTAGGAGGAAATTTTTTACGATGAGGGTGGTGAAACACTGGAACAGGTTGCCCAGAGAGGTGGTAGAAGCTCCATCCATGGAAATATTGAAGGTCAGGCTGGATGGGGCTCTGAGCAACCTGATCTAGTTGAAGATGTCCTTGCTTACTGCAGGGGGGTTGGACTAGATGACCTTTAAAGTTCCCTTCCAACCCAAGCCATTCTATGATTCCTCTTTTCAAGAGCCTTAAGAAGCTTTAGGTCTAGCTGCAGTGATAAATAATTCATCTCCATCTCCCTGCTGAGGACCATGGTGGGCAGATACATTTCTTAGAAGGAACAGAACTTTCCGTAAGGAAGAGAGAAGGCAATATTTTCTTATGGCCACTCTTAGCTGAGAAAAAACTCCTGGAGGAACAAGGCAATTGAAGATTTCTCATTCTCCATTCCACTGTGGGATATGCTTTAACTTGCTTTCACTAGCTTAAATTCACAGCACTCCATAACTAACACACAGACAAAACAACACACTCTTTACACACATAGTTCATTTCCTGGAGAGATAATCAAAGAAAATAAATGAGCTGCATAACAAATGTGTCATATAATGCACCATTGCAGCAATGCAGACAGGGTAAGAGCCTATCCAGAAAAAGCCTGCAATAAATCTTTCCTAATTATTTCTATGTATCTTAAAAACTCCTATATATCTAATGTGAGATTTTAGTGAATGACTCACTTGAACAGAAAACTAATACAGATGATATTACAATAACCTCTAAACTGGAATTACAGTTGATTGGGCTCAAAGATGTAGTACTGGAGAGAAACTAAAAGAATTAGGCTGAAGTTATTAAACATCAAGTATACAGGGCCAATTTATGTGAATTATGTGAATAGGGAACAATGGGTATGTGCGCATGCACATACTTATCGCATCAGTGTTTTCCAACAATTGCATATTCTTTTTGTAAATTATTTTTAAGAAATAAATAAATCAGGAGGGATCATTACTTACTGTTTACTTAGAGTGGAAATTAACGAGCGTTTCTTGGAAAGCTCCAGGGTTCAGCATAGCTGAAGACTCTTAAGACAGATATGCTCATCCAAGAGTGTAAATTACTTATCAGCTAGAGAAAAATAGCAGGAAATGTTTTTTATAAAAGGATTATTTCTTTCAGAGATAAAATATTGCCGTTTAAGTATTTAATTTCCTTAGGTTTTGGCTAAAAGTATAAAAATCATTACTGTGGATGCTCATTTTTGACTCTATGTTTGCCAAGACCAATAGAATTTCATCTTCAAAATTTTATTATCAAATGAACTGGTGTGTTATTGAATGCCCAATGAACTCCAATATGTAAGTAGTTCTTGTTAAAAGAATATTAGCTCCTTCTTACCTATTGGGTGTTATTTCTCATCTGCCACTATATGACAAACAGATAAACAAGATTACTTATAGTAAGTCAATTTTGGTTACTGAAAATATTTGTTCTTTGAGACAGTTTGTTGGGAAGCCCCAAAATTCAAAACTTTGGAACTCCAATATTTCTTACTCTGGAAAGTTCTAAACAGAGTCAGTCTTGTAATAGCACTTTAGGTCTTGATTTTTAAACCTCTGTGTACATAAGGAACTTTACATATGGAGTAGTTCCATAATCTTAATAAATGTATTTGGATATATGTGTATTTGTAGAAAAAGAGATGTACAGGCTAAGTTTCTCTTCAGTTTGAAACTTAAATTTCAGCATGCACTCCAGAGTTATTTAGGTGGAGAGAAGTATTTGAGGTTCACCACTCTAAAGAAGGCTGTTTTTTTTAAAAAAAATCACCTACAGTAGAACATATTATTGTGCTGAGTTAATAAATGGATGGCTTTGGACGCCTGTATTAATTGTTTTTCAAACTATTCACTAGCACAGAGAAGGAAACCAAGACATCTCTAGGAAAACAAGTATTACAGCATTTAAAAAGAAATACTGGGGTTCAAACTGTTATTGATTTATTGGATAAAAGTTATGAAGAGTGCTGCTAGCTATATTTCCTTTTTTCTAAATGTATGAAACACACTTTATCTGAAAAAAGTGCATTTCCAGAGCACATTACACACATTCATCTCCATCTTAACAGGAACTCATTTACTTAAAAGAAAAGCCATATGCATCTTTTGATCCTGTGCCCAGAGAGCAACTATAGTTATCCAACATAAGTAAAAAACAGTCGTTTTCATTCTACATTTGTTTACATCTTATACCTTATTACGGCTTTCCTAAATTCAAGAAGGCTAGAAAGTTGGACAATGTGGTTGATTCAATAACTTTTGTCAGTCACCTCTCTATGTAAAGTAACTACCTCTGTGAATGAGAGGACAATATAGTGCACTCCAACTTGCTCTAACATTGTATTTTTGTAATATTAGAAAGAATTATAGACATTTATCATGCTTTTGAATGAAATATGCCCTCGCATATGAAATAGAGCTTTCAATTGTGGTCACAGTATTTTGCTAAAAGGGATACAAGCAGATGCACTCGCATAATGGCATCAACACCTGACTTATTCTTCAGAATCTCTTTCTTCTTCTGGACAAAGAAATAAAATCTGGAAAGCTGCAGAATTAGCTTTAGGATTTTGTAAAAAAATCTAGTAAAAATTAAAAAAAAAATACTGTGAAGTGTTGCAAGATATGCATTAGAAAACCCTCAAGGATATACTTCTGAGCTCATTCAAAGGTTCTCTAAAGAAAGACTCAAAGCGGTTCTCTAGCTACTTTTCCTTTCCCAACTCTGTTTGCCTTGAGTAAAAAACTATGCAAATTAAATGACCCAGTTTGAATATATTCTTTTAATCCCCACTACCCGGAAACTCTTTTTTTAGTGGGGCATGAAGCTCAAAGACTGTGGTTTGGAAGAGGAAATGGGACAAGGACAGTGAACAAACATCTTAAGGCTCTTACTGTGGCAGGGGGAACAGGCAACAACCATACCCTTCCGCTTCAAAGAACCCTTGAAAAAGTTAATGTCCTCCAGCAGGAGCCCTAGGAACGAGTAAGAGGCCCAGGACTGAGCTGCTGAACTTAATGCTGGTTTATCTGACTGATTCGCAGCATGTGGTTCCTCTGGTTAACGTACATGTTAAAAGAGAGAGCATGTGATCTCTACTTTTTCTGCTGGTAAGCTTGCTAACCCTAGTCTTGATGCATTTATCTCCCCTTCTATATCCCTAATTCTAGGGACTCCCTAGAGTTTGAAAACCATTGCATTAGGATACCTCTTAAATTTCCAATATCACAGTTTTTATTCAGACCCTGATCCTTCTTCCTCCTGCTATCATTTTCTTCCAGTCTTCAGCTAGTGAAAGTACTGCCTGTATTTTTGTTCTCATAGATAGCTGCAGCCGAAGTTTATGTTCCTTTCCAAGCATTTCTGCTGATTTGTTCCCTCTCGGCCTTGGCTTTCCCCTGTCTGACACAACCTCCTGATGTATATAACTCTGTCAGATGTCTCCCTGTCCTTTAGAATCAGTGTCTTCCTCTAGATCTCTCACCAGAAAACCATTGTTTCACATGATGGAATTGGGTTTGTTCAGCCTTGAGAAAAGAAGGCTTAGGGGAGACTTCATGACCATGTTACAGTGCATAGAGTGGCTACAAAGAAGATGTAGACTCCCTTTTAACAAGGATTCACACGGAAAAGATGAGGGGTAATGGGTACAAGTTACTCCTGGAGAGATTCCAAAATTTTAACTCTGCTGCCCTGCGTAATCATGCTATTGCATGATACCTCTCTGTCTGATGTTCAAATTCAAATGGTGATTACCTTATTCCACTATAAGGACTGATTCCTCTCTCTTACATTCATAGTAATTAATTGAAACTTCACAGAAATTAAATTAGCAAAAAGCAGCCATAAAGTAAGATCCAGATACTTTTTACTATTTTTCTTTTGCTTACAGATCTCTTTGCTTCCTCTTTTTTTCCCCTATGATGTCAAGGGAGCAGTTAGAGTATCACTTCAACAGATTAAACAGATAAGCAGAGGGTTGGGGTTTTTTTTAAAAAATTACATTTTACAGGTCTCCACAGCAAGACAATTAGTCAAAGGAGAAGAGACTATAAAGCAGATATTTTGGAAGGTTTATTAAAAGTTATTACAGGAATTACAAGCCATTCCTTTTTTTAAGCTAAGTGTAAATTAATTGTTGACAGGAGGACCACTACACTTAGCAGCTCTGTAAATTCTCCTGCTCCTAAAGGGTTATTAACACACACTACTTTTTGTGCAAGACCTTTTTCCTTCCACTGTAAGCTGACTTTTTTTTTTTTTTCTCCAAGGTTTGGTGTCACTGAAGTGCAGTGTAAAATTGTGGCTATTGTTGGCCTCTTTACACACTGTTCCTAATTTAACAAACAGAGCAGTTTAGAAGGTCAAATAGGAAAACAATATCTTAAGAAAATAGCAACTTCTGTGGCTTTGAAATAAAAAAATCAGTGCCAAAATGTTTATCTCCTCAGTTCATAAAGCCATAAAATAAGTACAGGACCGTGAATCATCTCAAGACTTCAAAGCGTGTATGCCCAGCGTACCATTTTAGAGCTATTAAGTTGTACAGCTACTGTACTTGTAGTAAATAGTTATACAAGATTGTAGCAGCAGTGCCAAAGATTTCACCCTTTCAACAAAATTTCCTTAAAGCTACACTCTCTACCGTGAGTTCACTGTATAAGCTTGTAATGTCTATCATCTCAAGATCAAAAAAATGATCGACGATTACATTGAAAATACTGGCTTCCTTTAGAGAATAGAGTATTCCAAATATAGATATTAAATGATATATGCAGTAAGTGAATAATGAAGTACAATAAGGAAATTCCTTTGACATATCAGCATTTCTGTAGAAAAGCAAAGTAACGTTTTTGCTCATTGCATCAAAGACCATGATGAAAATTCAATAAACAAAAAAAGTCTTTATATGAGACTAAAGGTGGTACTATATCCCCAAGACGTTATGTAAACCAAGAAGAAAATAGAAAGACAGATCCTTCAGGAATACATGATTCAGAAATGAATAGAACAATTATTAAACTAAGCTGATATGTTGTCTACATGTGATTTTTAGTGATTTGTCCCAATTACAAGGCAAAGGGCTCAATTTCTATGTGTATGTAAATCTGTTTGCACCCACCTTATGTGCAGTTGCATGCTATTCCAGCTGGCTGGGGTAATCAGAAGGCTGGTGTCTTCATCACTAGTATCTTACAGAGCCCATCCAGGAGGACTTAGGCCAAAAAAAAAACATTAGGCCATGTAAAGAGCAAATCCTGTGGGGCATTCTGAATTTTTTGTATATGTCATAGGACATTGTACAAGATTTTTGTTCATGTTCAGTGGCCAAAGTTTCAAAGGAAAATTAAAATAAGCTTTTATGCATTTGTCATATTATGAATTGCATTGTCATGTGAGAACTTTGTTATGACCTCAGTTAACAATCATGTTATACTGAAATACTGAGTATCATTTAAGGTTATGCATGAAAATGTGCCACAAGTTTTCTTTTCCCCAGCAATTTGTTAACACCGCCAAGACTGCAGAGTCAATTTAAGCAAGTTTGAACTAATGCTGTACAAGTTGCAATAAATATTTAGACCTGTTCTCATCTCCCCAATCAGGACATGTCTGCAAAGATGCCTCTTTTGAAGATCGTCCTCGGTATGTCTTTATAATAGATCTCTGCCTGCATTATACTATATAGTCCATCATAATTTAATTTTCATTATCCCTAGCTGTAGAATAGATTCACTTCTATCTAGTACATCTTCTAATTAGCTGTTCCTTCTTCCAAGCCGACCTATTTATAACATCAGAAAGACTGGCTGACCAGTACAACATATTTACTAGTTGCTTTCACACATTCCCTTTTCTTTAAAGTCTACATGGCAAAATAAACTCCAAACATGTCCCTGAAAGTCCTTACTCTTATTTGTAAGCTGCATCTTCATTGCATTTCTGCTCTTTTAGTATCAATTTCTTCCTCCCTCAAAAATATGCTTTCAACCCGGCCACTTGTATTGACTTTGCTACTTGCTTTCCACCAGCTAAGTGCCTGCATTTAGCTAAATGAACTTGTGCAATGCTTCCAGGGCTTGAGAGCTGAGCATAGGAGAGGCCATTTCCTGCAACTGCTTTTCTCTACTGGTAAAAAACACATTCACTTTTTAGAAAAAGATGTTTTCACCCTTGTTTCTGAAGCTTGAAACATCAGTAAATTAGCTTTGAAAATAAATGAGTGGAACCGCACAATGCTGTTTCACAAAATTCTTCACCTAACCGAAAAAGTTATTCAGTTCCTCTGTTTATGCATAAAGTATATGAAAATCCTCTCTAATTAAGCAGTATTGCGTAATTCCTAGTAAAAATGGAGTATTCAAAGGCAACATCCTGTGGAAGTGAAAATATGACTTCTATTGCCAGACACTTTTCTCTTAATACATTTATTGCCAGTACATTCCAGCAGAGGAAAACTTAGGTAAACAATCCAATCAAAGGCCCTATCTTTGATCAGCACTTCTAAGATTTAACATCAGCAGCTAAGAACACTCAACCTTTTCTAGTGACCAAATGAGAGATCCAAAGAAAAGATTTAAGCACCCTAAGTTCCTACTCTCAGAGGACCCAATTTTAGAAGTAGGTAAAAATAGGGCCTTAATTCTTTTTATATCAACTTTTTAAAATACTTTAACTTCTGCTTTTGGTCATGCATATCGTCCTCCAAGCCACAACACCAAGAACCAAGGTGTCCAGCACTTTCAGAATCCCCAATCTATTATATTCTATCTCTCCTACTTTAGGACTTGCCTTTGGCATGATTGTTTGTACAGTGCCTAAAGAGCAAATTATGACTGAGAAGGGATTTTGGGGGGTTTTTTAACCAAAGTTAACCAGAAAAATTCACCTGTTAGAGTACTTATTAATGCATATACATAGAGTCATTTGGCTTAGTTTATCCTTAGGAGCTATTTCGGCATTTCACAGGAACTTTTCTTTAAATGTAAAATACATCGGATATGCACAAACTGTTGATAACTTTGTATATTTGATTTCCAAATTTCAGAAGCTTGCTTAGGAAATAAAGGATGTATTTAGTAAACCAGGCAGTTTTTTGATCCTCACCGATGTAATAATCTTGTGACAAGCAGTTTTAGAGAGATTTCTGAATAAAAAACAGATCTGAGTTCCCTTAGAGTGTTTCTTTATATCTAAATACATTTTCATTAATTACATTAATTATCAAAATCAAATGTTTCCAGTTGGACAACGTAATGAGTTTAGAATGTGATACATCCATGTTGAATGTAGATTAATGGATTTTAACAGACTTAGACTAATTATATCCCTAAAATCAGTAGAAAAGTAACTTGAATTTAGCTGGTTTTATAATGAATAGTTTCAACACTGTGGACATATGCTAATTTTTTGAAAGAATTTTGAAATTGCATGATTCAAAGCACACCTAAACTAACAGAAGAACCTGTCCTTGACTTGAACAGACTGTGGATCAGGTCTTAACCACTGTGACTTTGTCAAGAATAAAATTGTCTGGTGATTTCTTATAAGATACGATGAGAAATGAAACACACACAGGTTCTCATTGATCATAGGTGGAGCCCACAAAGTGACATGTGAAAAGTGGTGAAAAGGGAACCCATGAGGTCTGGAAAAGTCTCAGATTTTATGGGTTATTGATTTACCAGGAAAAGTCTTGCCAAGTTTAAATGAAGGAAAATAGAAAAATGGCATAACCCAGGTGTAATACTGTTGAGGTAATACACTATGTGAGTGAGAGTTGTGGTAGTGTTCTCTAACATCCCTGCATAATGCAGCTACATAATTTTAATGAAATAAATGGCTACAGTAAAAATTTAAGAGGTCAGAATCCCAGTCAATTATAAAGTATAAATTACCATGTATGCCTGTATTTTTACAAATCTAAAAGTACAGCAGGTGCAATAAATTTCTAATAAACATTTAAATGTTAACTTATGAAAAGCAGTCATATTTTAAAAGATTATTAACTTTAATTACAAAATTACTCTCTCAATTTATTGATATAAATTAATTAAACCATGTGAAGGAATGTGTAACATACATTCAATCAAAAATGTTGTTTCCCACGATTCTGCAATTCCTTTACAGAAAAGAGGGGTCAGAGCTCAGCAACCATGATGCACCAAAATGATAAAGAAAAAAAACCATCTAGTTCCAGTAGGAAAAAAATTTAGTACAAAAAATTGCTATTCTGGCTCGGAACCAAAACTCATGGAAGACCTGTAATTTACGGTCAAAAAGATAAACTGTCAATTAAATAAATAATACTAATAATTGTGGACTCAAGTAGTGGTGCTGAATTTATGATTTACATTACAGACATGACAGTAATCCTTTCTTTGATAGGGATCTAAATAATTAACATAATTTGGTTAGACTAAATACATCAGAATTGACTTTTAATGATCTTTTTATACCTTTTATTTTGCTGGGTTTTATCTGAAAAAAGGATTTGCATTCAAAAATTGTACAACATTCTATAGTGTGGGGAAATATCTTTTCTTGAATAAATCTTTCTTCAAAAGTCATTTACATTGCACTGTAGTTTTTTATCAACAAATATAACACAAAATTTGTGATTTTTTTATGTATTTCTACATAAGTGCAAAATTTGCATGGAATTAGAATATGGAGTGTGAAAACCAGTATGCCTTTTTCCTATTTGTTTGTCAGCTAGAAGTTTTTTGTAGTCCACTGGGGTTTTTTTTCCTTACCTGGAACTCTCTTTGCCCAGTTGATCATGTGCACTAATTCTCTGTCTGCAAGGTTGGTCAACAGGGTCATCATAGAGGCTTCGTTGAATGGTCTATTTGGGTCATATTCAGAATAAACTATGGGTGGCTCAGCTTCCAGCAAGGCACTGACCATCTGTTCTGCTGTCAGGGACAGGGCTGGACTGTTCTTCTTGTTATGTTTAACCACCAGTGGACTTGTCCAAAGGGTGGGAGCTCGCAGCTCTGTAGAAGAAGCCTCCACATTTCTGGAATCCTGCTCCTCTCTTTGGCGTTTTTGTTTCATCATTCGCCCACCTCTGCGGTCTTTCCGGATTCCTAGAGACACACAATAACATAATGAACTCCTTTCCCCAAACATATGTATTACATACACATGGCTTCAGCCAATCAGCAGCTGCTGTTAGCATTAATTATTGATTTATTTTTTGAAGACTTCTTCCTATATATGGAATCTTACATCAGTAGTTGGAGAGAAAATCTATTTAAAAAGCATGGCGTCAGGAATAGTGCACTCCTTCCTAAAATTCCGATCAGTTGGGCTTACAAAAGAGTTTAGATTAGGGACATTGTATAACTGCCTTAGCCCCACAAAAGGAAGTCAGTAATCAGAAATAAATATTTCTTTACAGTATAAACTTCAAAATATATCCCAATCTCCAGCAGACAACTATTCTATAAATGATCAATGACAACTTAATAATGTGGGTGGGCCGGATGGTTCACAGAAGTAGCTCTCAAAAACTATCCAAGAAAGTTTCAATCAAGTTCACCAATTATTTTAATTAATCCTATCATCTCATTCCTGAGCCTGTGATCTTCATAATTACAAAAGAAATATCAAAAAAAGTTTCCATTATAAGATGAGCGCATACAGCAATAAAGGATGCCATATAAGTAGATAAACAGAAGTAAGAAAAGGAAAGATAACTGTAGCCTCAGAATATAATGTGGGAGACCTACTGTCAAAAGGCTGTAATAACTGCAACAGAAACTGTTTCTGTCATTACTGCACATTTCTGCAATGTGCTTAGCACTGTATGACCCTGAACCTTGCGATATTATCAAGTCAGCCACACCAGTTAGAACAACATAAGACCTTACAGTGGAACAAAATCTCCCTTTGTGGTAAGGTTACAAGAAAAATATAATGATAAAGCCCACGTGGACTCCAACCATAAAGTGAAGATTAAGTCTGGCTCTGAATGGAGGAGTCACAGGCATTCTGAGACTGAGTTAAAAACTTAAATCAATCATCAAGTGGAGGACAAGCAAGCAATAAGGAAACCGCACAAAGAAGTGAACTGTAAGAAGAAGGCAGTTTATGATGGGGCTTATTTTGGAATTCTCAGGCAATATGGAAAAGCAGCACTATTCCCAGTTTTAAAACCAAAGAAAAATAAGTTTCTATAGAGAAGAACGAGGCAAACTATTCAAGAAATGGAGAAAAGAGAACAATTAAAAACTAACGAAACAAACAAAACCAAACCACCAAACACAGCTTTGAGAAATGCTGGGACTTGCAAGCAACCAGTACAGGTCTTCTTGATGGGTAGAGGAGTGGGAAACACAATCTTTGCTCAGTTTTTGTTACACCACAAAAATTTAAACCTTTAGATTCCCTGTCTTTGTTAGCAACATCTTAATCTCACGTCCAATATTCCTTCATAAAAATTTTGTATCATACCAGCAGATGTCCTTTCCAGTCTCAAAGGAACAGAGAGGATCTTTCACATGTGTTTGCCTTTCTTTGAATATGGTGATATTTTCACTGAATTAGTACTTGAAGATTAAGCACTCCTCATCTAATTCATTCAAAATCTAGTAGGCCTCCTGATTCTATTCTATTAATCTTTCCAGATAAAATGAGTTCAATAAATCTTTCATCACTCCTATTACTTAACCTTTCTACATTTTCCCATTCATTAAACTGGCTATAAGCCAAAAGTCCCAAGTGCATTGCTGCTCCCATTTTTCATTCAGCAATGCCATTTTTTCCTACCACTAAATTGTTTTTATTTGGGAGAAGAGGAGGAGATTCTTGCTATTAAGAAAAATATGCAGGACTTATTTTGGCAAAAGCAATCCTGGAGTTATTCTCATTAGTAGCTTACTTCATTGCAATACTCAATAGCATGCATGCTCTATCTGTAACAGTTATTTCTGTTGCATGCTTTATATCAATGTAAGGATTTTTAATTAAAATTGCCCTGTGAAACACGCAGATATAATCATGTGAACAAAACCACATGGTTCATACACACTAATGCATTTGTTAACTTTCTCACATCCCAGATTCCACAGCTGCCCATCTAGCAATTTCCTTTGGAAGAGTTAAAAGTATTCATGATGCCTGTACTTTCCAACATACTCACAAATACGTGGACTCAAAACTGACATAATTCAGAAACAAGATCTTGGGGTTAGAATAATACTATAAAAACATCAGATAAGTTAGTTTAGAAAGTAAATAGAAGGCTAGAAAATACTAGGAAAGGAAGGGAGGACAGATCATCTTCATAAATCACAGATTTTATTAACTCGTGAGGCAGACTACAATGAACACTGTCTGCAGTTTTGTTCTTTCTACCTTAAAAAGGGAAGTAAAAAAAATGAAAAGGAATAAGAGGAAAACAAGATGATCCAAAGCATGAAACAAGTTTGGTGCAAGAAATAGCTAAATTAACTAAGTCAGTTTTGGCCTGCAAGCCAGATGCAAGACTACAAAACCAGGAGTAGCAAGAAGATGGATAATCCAAACACTGACGCTTCTCTTCTGATACAAGATAGTATCAAATGAAGCTATCCCATGCAAGGTTCAGGACAGACAAGAAGAGGTGCTCTTACACACCATGCAGAAACAAAGCTGAAACCGTTAATACACTAGAAGTTGATATATGTTAGAAAGCTGTAGGTCAAATTTCACAGAGAAAAGTATCCATTAAGGGTTAATAAATACAAATAAGGCAACTTTGTCTTAAATCTGTACAGCATAGATTATTGGAAGATCAGAAAGGATATTTTTGGTTCTGCTTTTTCTTATTGTGGGCCTGCCTTGTATAAGTCAAACAAGGATATGATAAGAATTTGACATAATAGAGAGAAGGTGGCAAATGTAAGCACCTTTATCTGCTTACAAATCAACTAGATTTTAAATAAGACCAATAGTTTTGTTTTCAATTTGTCTGTAAGCTACCCATTGGCTCTTCTTCACCTTGAAAAAAAAAAAAAAAAGGTGCACTGAGTAAAGTTGAACATAACCAGCTTGGAGGAGATGCCCCACACAATTTTATATTTATATTCTTACTTTGGAATTCAAAAAAAAAACCAACCAAACATAGTAAACCTACACTGGATTTTGCAGTGACCAGATCTGAAAAAAAAAATCAGTAAGAGTATGCATTCCTTCCACACCACATCAGCAGCTTTTATGATGACAGACAGAAAGGTCTTTAAATCTGTACAAGTACCTTACTGATTAGAGATTTATAGAAATTACTAATAACTATTCACCTAACCTAGATGGACAAGCAACATAGTGATTTTATTATTCATTTTCTTGGACCAAATAGGAGCGAGTATCTCACTGAAAAATGCAGGTGCCTCCAAATCTCCTTCACCTTAATCAAATTTTATCTCTGTTAAAAAGAAATAATAGTGATGCACAGTCACTAATCCCAAAAAAGACAACTCTATCAAGCTACAATTTCATTGCCAAAAGCACAATGATCCTGTAAGGTTTTTTTTAAATATATGAATGCATTAATTTTGATTCCACAGTTTGGCCAATAAAGGAATCTGATTTGACAAATGATACAAGAAACAATATTCTACCAAAAATGGAAGTACTATGTATCTTGCAAAAGGTCTAAAACAATTTCCATTTGATTTTAAACTCAAAGTGTCAAGATTCTCAAAGGCAGTTTTATAAAGCTTCATATGTAAATTTAGTCAGCTTTTTAGATATGAAGGCAGGTTTCAAAACTGCTGAGTAATTAGATATCCAATCAGTGCAACCTGATCAGCATTAACGTTGCATATGGACCATGGAGGCGACGTTAAACAAATGAAACACTTGTCTAATATTTTCCAACATGTAGTTAAAGTAAAACAAAAAAAAAAAAAAATTCCAGATTATAAAAAATAAAATAAAATACTAAAGTAGGAATGTGTTGGATGAATATTAAATCTCAACCATCCAACAGCCAGCTTCTTCCTACCTACTGCTAAGAACAAACTACACCTTCATATCTTCAGTATTATATAAAATATTGAGGAATATTTAGAAGAAGAAGAGGAGAACAAATAGAATAAAATTTACTTTGCTTGGTGTGAACCACAGAATTATGCATTTTAGATTTAAAGATGTATGTATAATCTCAAATTCTACTCTACTTAAATATGCTTCCCATGAACTGCTTTATATATTTATTCTTCAATTTCTTTATTATTAGAAATCTTATAGAAATTTTTATCAAGAACACTTATTGTTTTTAATAAATGGGAACAGATTTGATAAAACCCAATAAACTTTTCTTGGCACTAAGACTGAAAAAACTTGGTTATTTGATAAAACTGAAACAGACAAGATATTTTTATGTCCTTCCTATTATTCACTATTCTAGAAATCCTAAACACAACAGCTGTTGCTTTTTGTCATCTGCAACACCCACCTGCTATCTGGAATACTGATTGTGCTATTTTCATTAACATGATACAAAAATGCAAAAGACTTTCATCTTCTTTTTCCCCCATATGCACAACATTCACTCTGCTTGTTCATGCAAGGGGTGGGTGTGGAAACTGGATCTACCTGTCACTTTAAAGTCTATTCACTTTCAGCCTATTTATTAACCCATCTCTTCATGCTCCATTTCAGTTTTGCTGGAATTCCAAATAACTTTCCAATAGCAGCAGGGAAAAAAACACAATAGTTATTTTCTACATATAGAATCTTTCTTTGAAGGTTAAAACTTTCAGATGAATTGTATGTTTAACCTCATCTTTTTTTACCTGTAAATGAAGAAAAATAAAACATTCCTCAATATTTCTGAAATGAAATCTACCCCAAAAGTCTACAGAAGCCTAGTCCTTTAACTGTTTTAGTATGCAGATTTTCAGAAAATCATTTTTTTTACTACCTGTATCAGTGGTCATCAATCACTGAGAAGGCTCCAGAAACTTTGCATGTAGAGCCCAGCCTTATAAACACAAGTTCTCCTTGATCTGCAACCTCCCAGATGACCTCAGAAAAGGTGAGACATCAACCCTGAGCAATGTCCACAACCTAAAAAACTTTAGACTTCATTTAAGTTTCTGTTTCAAATACATCTCTGTGCTTCACCTTGGCAACAATCTGCACAGTTACTAGTATCATGATACATATTTAACACTGTCAACAGGAACAAACTTTTGCAGTTTTCTGGAGGGTAAAGGATACTAGTAAGATCATACCATAAGGTGGTTCACTATAGTTCAATAATTTCTGTATTTTCTAACATTTGAGAATTTAATTTTGAAATTTTAATCAACCATTAATATACTTTATTAATATATATCATGACTGTACATATCATACACAGAAATTGATTTTTCCATCGATTTAATTATAGCTGTCATTGCATGACACACACAAGCCACCTGACAACAACACTGCTCTAGTTTGGGAGAGGACATAACTTATTTTCTAGAATGTAAGTAGGCAGAATGCAATTACAAAAACTGAATTTAGGCAGGAAGAATATCTCTTGTGTTGTGATAAGTGATAAGGGTGTTGCAGCTGTGGCATTTTTCTCAGAATATCCCATTTAGTAAAGTTGGGTTAGTCCAATATTGTTCATCTTAGAAGAACCTTACAGCAACATGAAATTAAGATACTTTAAAATCACCAGATTTCTTGCAAGAAATCTAGAAGTTCATTATAATTGTGTAGTTAGACCATAAAAAATATATTAATTTCTGAAGCAATTTAATTTTTTTACACTCTGTCAATAAATGTGAAAAGCACAGCTGTCTCTCCAAGACAGGTGCAGGAAGCGCATGTTGCTCAACCAGAAGTGGTGGCACATTTGACTTTAGAATTCCAGGTCCATACAGTGGGATGAAACAGTATTTTATCCTAGAAACAGACATATAACATCTATTGGAAATAGGAGGTTTTATTTCACATTTTATAAACAATTTTACTTATTATTAGACATGATTTCTATGTGTATAATCAAGTAAGATTTTCTTTTGCCTCCTGAGAGAATACTTGGGAAAAGAAAGATGACTGATGAGAGCTCTCACTCCACCTCAGGAACTGATATTTGCAGAAGAATGAGGGAGAAGGAGAAAATTTTTTCTTTGCTACTCTTCCTTATTTTAACACTCAGCTTTCAAGGAACTTCTCCGCCACTTCTCCTTCTAGCCCTGGAAGATAGGGCTGTAGCATCTAAGAATTCACAGGAAAAGCATAACGGGTAGAAAGAAAAACTGAAACAGCTAGAGAGAGAATTGATGGACATCTGAAAGGGGGAAGACAACTAAAGTGATGTGTGGAATGGCATTAATTAATGTTTCTAGCATATATTTAATTACCAGGACATAATTACTGGATTGGGAAGTAATTCTAATTGCTGCCTGCAATTTTATACACTTGCAGAGGTAATATACTCCATTCAGGTTAATTACTAACATCTTTTTTTTCTGGTGTATCTTTCTTGTTTCAGAAGGAAGACCTGATATTTTCTTTTCTTTTTATGCAATGACTGAAACAAATAAGTCTATCTAAATAAAATACTTGCTTTAGGACATAGCAGTCAGTTTATCTGTGTGTCTTTTCCTTCAAAAATTTTAACTGTGTCCTCTCCTTGCACTTGTTGAGTTTATACTGCACTACAGGTTTTTAAAGTACTAAAAGAGCAACTTTCTAAACTTTACTTTCTTTCATGGGCAATGCCTTGACAGAAAGACCTAGTCACTTGTCTCTGTACAATACAAATTAGGTGTGTATTGTTTATTGGGGGTGCTTTTTTCATATAATCTACAGTAAAATTCATATAATCTTTATTTATCTACAGTAATTTTCTGCTTTTAGTAGTTCTCATAACATATATCAATATAAACCTCATATGAGTAGGCAAAAATGTAACTGGTCACAGATTGTAGCCGTGATAAAGCTGTGAGATATCCAGTATTCTGTTATCAGAACACATTTTAACATCTTTCACTTGAAGATCTCAAGGATCTTTTATTCATAATGGTTTTAACTTCTCAAAAACACAAAACATTAAAATCAATGTACAAAGACTTAAAATCACACAGTGACCAAGCAAGAAAATTGAAACCAACACCTCAATCACCATTGGTAAACCTTGCCCACCTCATGTTGGTATGCATGTATGGGTTACTTAACAAACATTTCAAACTAAAACTTTAGGCACACAAAAAGTTTTCTTTTTCTAGCATGTGCTAGCCATGATGCATGCAAAAAACTGTGATGTCTGTAGATACACTCTTGGCTTCCACATTGTGATTCAGTGACAACAGAATGGCTTTTTAACAAAAATAACAGAAGACTGTTTTAACATTGGTGTTTCCATACAGTCAAAATTTGAGTAATGGCAAAGTAGTTTTCTACTGCTGCAAGAAAAACTTCTATTCACTCCAATTGCATTTTAGATTCTCTGCTTCCTTAGGTTACCAGAAGATACCTGGTTTAGAGGGGAAGTCCAGGGAAATAACAAATCCATGAACTGTTAAATCCTGTGCCCCTTTTTGACAAAGTACCATCAGAGAAGCAGCATGCTTTTGAACTAAATATTAATTATTCAAAATATTTCAAATCATAAACAAAAATAATCTCAATCACAATATCCAGGTTTCTTTTGTCCCCTAACTGCTTAGAAACCCCATAAACATCATGGAAAATGTTTCACTACTGTTCACTGTCTTTCCATTACTACCAACGCCTTGCCATCCTACAGTTCCCACACTCAGTTCTCTCAGGTGGTGATAACAGCATCAGTCACTGCCTCAGTCACAGGCACAAGAATGTAATTACTGCACAAAAGTCATTGGCACACAACTTAGAGCTGTACCGCTAACCCACTAACGGTGCGCGGGCAGCACTCTGCGAATCCTTGCAATAGGCAGCACTCTACAAATTAACGTCCACTTAACACATATTCAGATAGCCTTTCAAGCATTTAAACTAGTGGAAACAAAGTAGATTTGGAAACTTGACAAGTTAAAACATAAAGGCAAGCTAAGTGCCAGAACTGGAGAACCCTAGTTCGGTTTCTAGGCAGCAAGTATATAAGCAATAGCTTCTCAATTGTATCAGCGTTGTTTCATGTCTTACTGGAACTATTTTGCAAAATAAATAACTTCTAACCCAGGGAAGAATCTCCTACTTAAAAATTGTTTGCTCAGAAGTTAGATTTTAGCTCTGAAGATTTTATTCCTTATTTGTGGCTTCCTGGTAATGCAGACTACTCCTTTTACTGCTTCCTTTCCATTTCAGCAACACATCTGCTGCGGCTTCTAGGAGCAACAGGTTCAGAATAGGGTTGGTGGAAACATTATGGGAAAGGACAGTCTTATGCTCAGGAAACGTCTGCAACACCTAGCTTAAACAGAATTACAAAATTAAGACATTTGGCTCATAAGTAAATTGGAAGAAAAAAGTCAGAATAGGGATAGTGAGTGTGAGGATGGTAGGGGAACGGTGCTGGAACCCCCTGTAGCAATCAACACTCTGTGTGTGGCCACACTCTGAGGTGAAAAAAAAAATCAGAAGGAAGAAAAAGGAATTACTTTTGGGGTTTTTTCCTAAGAGGACAATAAAAGATGGATCTATGATTGGTTTTGGAAACAGTGATCAGTAAATGATTTACTGGCTAACCTCCCAGTCTGGAGCAATCTTTGAACCTGAGGTTCTTTGTCTACAATTCTACTCTTCATCAGCAAACCCCAGATGATAAGAGATATTTGACACTTCTAATATACATGCACAGCCTTGCAGCATTACCAGCCTGTAATTTTGTCAGTTTGTCAAAGCAGTATTTTAAAAGTGCTTGGAAACACCTTCTCTTCTAAATGATTTGTTACTCTTCAAGACTGATCTACCTCATCAGAATTATGTTGAAAGTTGACAGAGAGAAGGAATATCTAGTGTTTTGTAAAACAAACCCTTCTCGATAATAGAAGACTAAATGTATGTGGTAAGTAAAAGAGATCATAAATAAGAAGGCATCTTTCAGAAAGCCAGAGTCTATAGCCTAGTTGGTGATCAGAGTATTAAAGGAGCAGGCAGAGAACAGGCTGTGGCAGAGAAGCCAGACGAATCCTTTACACAAGTGTTCACAAAGGAAGAAACAAGATTTTTCTATGCCAGAAACCCTTAATATGGGGAGTAGAGGAACCTTTTTGAAACTGAAATGAGAGCTGAATAGGCTAGAAACCCAAAAGCCTCTGTCAAATGTCCTAATACAGGAGGCATTTACTAAACTGCTGGAGAAGAGGTTTGGGACTCAGTCCAGACTCCCTTTGGTACCATTGCTGCCACTGGCAAAAGCAAGTGATTGCAAAAAGAAAACAGTGTGAACAAGCCAACAATTCCCTTATGGGAACAAACCTAAGCACAGCTGGCTTTAAAGTCTAAAAGGTGGATGCAAGCAAGGTAGCTGTCTCCTAATGACTTCTTATTGTAATTTTGCTTTGCAGATAGATCTCATTAGTCATACCTCCACTGAAGTAAATAGTTTTTTAATGCTTCAGTGTAAATAAAATAAAATCCTACAGCTTCCTGTAAAACATAAGGTCACTGTAGCTGCTGTACATAAGTAGAGGTCAGGAATATAATTACATTCTTGATAGACTTATAACAGATGGAGATTGCTGAAGCTATGACTGCAATGAAGGTCCTAATATTGTAAAGTATCTTGGCATGATGGTCCTCCCAAGGTGATTTTGAGAGCTTTGAGATTTTGAGAGCTTTTCTTCTTGGTTCTCTCCACATAAATACATTATTTGATCACAGGAAAGTAACACCACTTTCCAAATTCAAATTTTATAGGCTTAATAAATTACTTCTTTTGAATATGATTCAGACAATCAGCCCCTTTATTTCATATCCATTTCTCTTTTAGAAAATCAAACAGAATTGTAAATTGTGCTGAAAACCCAGGTGGGTTGACAATTACTTTAAATGAGAAACATTGTCTGAAATCTTCTAAAAAAATTAATCAGAATTTAAAGTCTAATCTTGAACAGGCTTGCCTCAAGTGACAGTGCTTAATAACCTGGTTTCTGACAAGGATAGCTAGACACTCAGTAGTATAAATTAATAACAGATTCAAGTTTGGTATGTGCGCCTGGATGTCACAATTTTTTCTGCTCCTGAATGGTTGATGAATGCTGTACGACTGTTATGTGGGTGTTTTTTTCAAAAAATACCTCTTGTTTTTTTCCCAACTGGGGCTTTATTCTCCTCCATAATCAGGACTACCTTCTTTTAAAAAAGAGAGAGAGTGAGAGAGAAGCCACAATGGGGGGATCCAGAGCCCAGAGCTTGCATTCATATATTCTGGTTCAGCTCCTGGCTCTGCCACTGGTTTGCTCAGTGATCAAGTCACATTATATATTACAGTGCACCCAAAATTCCTATCAGCTACTATGCAGATCATAAAACTGGTTTTCTACATAAAAACATGTAAAGTTTTTAAAGACCTAGTGGCAAAAAATGCTGTTAACAAGCAGGCAAATTTAATTTCAGGTCTCTAATGACTATTCATAACTCAGCTTGAAAATCAATTTTCTACTAATTACAGATGAAGGTGCAAGACACGATTCATCCTAGTCTGTATTTTGGCATTCAATCTTTGGCATTCATAACACATATTTTAAAGAGCATCAGAGGATATACAGAAGAGAAGCAAGAAGTTCAATTAATTCATCATTCAATTTAAGCCCTTCCAGTGCCAACACTGCTGCACAAATCATACTAAGTTGTGGTTACAGTAAGTATGGCAAGTATGGCAGCAGCCCCGTTTCTTGGCAATATTTATAGTGAAGCCATTGACATTTCAGGGGTCACAATAAAGCCTTTACAGGAAACATACATCAACCATGATTTGGAAAAGCCAAGTAGTTTTAGGAGCATGAGTCTATTACTATAATCCTCAAAGATAGCAAGAAATTGTAACCGATATGTTTTAGAAATAAGATAAATTAGGGTATTGATGCCATTCAGCTTGATACATCAGGACTGATAGTGTAACAATTGAACTGTAAATGCCTAACCAAATGAAGAACCAGAAGCTCTAGTACTCTAGGAATTTCTCAACCTCAGCAAGACAACACCAGCTGTTCTGGCCTGGATAGGCTTGCTCAAAACTAGTGAATGCACAGTGACACCCTGAGATACCCATAGTATGAATAAATGGCAGACAGAGGTAGAGACACAGCAAGGATCCTAGACTTCATTTAAAATTAATCAGCAATTTAAATCAGGCTACATCACTGCTGTATCTATTTCCAAGTAATATCACAACTAAAATAATTCCTAATCAGGAATTTTTAAGTAAAGGATAAAAAGCAAATGTAAACAAATATATAGATATAATTAGCTTTTCAATCTCAAACAACTGTTCAAGCGTAAGGCATCAAAAATTCTGCAATATTAATTTTTTTTAATATAATTAGCTATAGCATATAAATAAGCATGAGACAGGTTGTCCCATTTCCACTAACTGTATAAGGTCTTAAACAACCTTGTCTAAATTCAGTGTTGAACCTGCTTTGAGCAGGTGGCCTGACACAAGACCTCCTGGAGTTCCTTCTAGCCCAGATCATTCTGTGAAGTGGAATAGGAAAATATGGTATTTTTGGCAAAAGTGTTTACAGCAATGGTCTCTCTTTCTTATTTCTGGGGCAGAACAGTACAATATTATATTTTGGGACAACTCAGTGGCAACAATCCAATTTGCATGGGCACAAATTGGGGAAAAAAACATTTCATTAAAAAGTCTGGTTTCAATTCCATCTTCTTTTCCAGGAGGCTGTTCTAAACTCACAAAACTTTGCTTCAAATGCTGTTAGAGTACATGCTTTCAGCCCATCAATTACATCTTAAAAATGTACATTTCCTCATACATTTATCAGGCACCACCTACACAGTTCTTTGGCTGAGTACAGAAGAGTACATCTAATAAATATCATAAAGGTTCTCCTTAGAGAAACCAAAATAGTTTCATATTGTAAATCCATTTTTCTTCATTCACTAATTTCTATTTTTAATTTAATATTTCATTAAAAGATAATTACATGGAAAACTAGAAAGTCTGGAGCCCTTCCAGCAGTTGCATCAGACATCGATTTACCTCTGCTTTTGAGAACAATTTTAGTAACTCTCTAGCCTTTTAGCATCAACAAATATAGCATTCAGGAAGGAAGGATAGCTACCTCCATTTAAAGACAAAAATCAGCAAGGTTCTTCTCTGAGAGGATTGCTTTTTTGCCAAAGGTTTTTTTTCTTTCATCTGTAAAAATTTGTCTTAAACTTCAGCAACGTTGTCACACTGAACCAGAATGAATTCCCATGTGGTTACAGGTGGTAACTATTTCAAGAGAACGTAAGAGAAATAATGAAAGCCTCCAGATTCTAGACTCCAATCTACAGAAGTTAACGTTTCAGGCTATTCAAATACAGTAAATACCCCTGGTCGTACACATGATCACCATCTGGATCTAGCACATGAGCACTCAAATCCTTGATTGCCACATTTTATGTGACCTGAGGTTGTGAAGCCATCAGCATTTGACAATTGATAGAGTCATGTAGGTCTCAGTGTGGCTAAAAACAGACTATCAGGGAAATAATTTTGTTTTGATTAAGGATCTAGCATTTAATATTAGGGCAAATTTTTGCCATAGCCACTGATTCCACTAGCACTCTGTTGCTCTGATCCACAGAGCACTTGATGTTAAATTTGCCTTGTCACACATGAAAGGAGAGGAAGAATGTAGCATGTCAATGCCTAGAAATCCCCATTCATTTGCCACAGTATAATAATACTTAATTAATAAATAACAATAAAAATAAGATACTTTTGATTTCAGAAAATGATGTCCTTTGGAGTTGAGTCATCAGAAAGCTATTGAAACAATGAAGAAATTAAAAACTAGATCTGTATTTGAGCAGAGATCACCTGGACTATATGTATGGTTGGAGCTTCAGGATTGTGACTCCTGTAAAAACTCCATTTGGAAGCTGGGATCCCACATCATGTGAAATAATAAGTTGGAATATACTTCTCTAAACCAGAAGAGAAACAATCTTCAAGAAAGCATCAGTGGATAATAAACAAAAACAAGGCTATTTTTTCCTCTACCCAAGCAGAAGAAAGAGGAACACGACAAGGAGCTTATTCCATGTGATCACTTTATCCTCAGTACAAACAGGGGTGCACAGACTAAATAATAATATACAATTTTAAGGTCTTTTTGGCTTATTCAGAAAGAGTGAAGCATTTGGACAAAATGTAACAGCTATAAATTCTGCCTCAGATGCTGACTACACCAGCAGAGATTCTGGCAATCTAATTGTCTCTCAAAGCAGCACAGTAACAGATGCAGAAGTAAACACTTGTAAACATAAAAGGAGAGAAAGAAAATAACTCTTCAGTACTGAAATAAGTTTTTAAAAGATGAAAGAGCAGTGGGACAAAAAAAAAAATTTCCTCATAAGAAACTTATAAATAAATGTTCCTACAACATAGCTCGAGCCACTTGAAGTTTGCATTTTTTCTGAATGAATCCCCAAAACCGTATTTCTGTTGTGTCCACTCTATTAAAATAATATATATTAACTTTTTTATGCTGCATTAAGTGACCTTCCATGAGAAAAACCTCAGTAAACATAGCTCATTGTCTAAAATTAAGCAGAGATTTAATCAAGATTTTATCTAGCTTCCACCATATTTATTTAAACTCAATAATTAACATGTTATTGCTTAGAAGTTACATGATAGATAAAAGTGATAAATTAGTAGCTTTGACAATTTATTAAGAAAACTTAGCTAATTCAGTGCAGAAGGGAGAACGAGATTACATTTAAAGAAACAAAAGATTACAGCTGTTTTCCACTGTGTCTAAAAGGTATATCATTGTAAGCAAATTGTGGAGATATATATATTTGTGAGTGAGATACAACATAACAGAATATTTTTCAAATGTATGATAGAATTAATGCCTTTAAACAAGGCAAATCCTTCAGTATGAACAAAAGATTATATAAATTAAAAGATCCAATCAAGAAAACTATAAATTATTAGAGAAAAGTGTGGACTTGCTTTACCTCACCCTATATTAACTTTACCTTTCTTGAATACTTCATATGCAGGCATGCCAGATTTATAACCTGCAACTGAAGGATCTTGAGAAATTTTTCCCAGATTTCATAAAATAAAAATTCTTAAATTCTTGCCTATGAACCAGTGATGGACTTCAGTGCATTATTAGTGGTCCTATAGGAGCAGGCAGAATTTATGCACCTGATCACCTTGTTTGTAAATTGTTAACTTAGTTTAAACATACAAACAACAACAAAAAATGAAAGGATGAAATCCACAGGACTTTACTTAAGTGAGGGCCACTGCATGAAATAAAAGTTCCAGAACATCTATATTAGAAAGAAAATTTGAATTAAATTGCAGTCTCCTTTTTGGACTTCTTTAATTGACAGAATGCTAGTTGAGAATTCTGTGCAATTTTTATGTGATTGAAACAATTATGTATGGAACAGTGAAAAACCTATTATAACATGTATCTTAGAGAAGAGATATGAAAAAAATCAAACTGATACACTGGATCATTAATTAAAACATATTAGTGTAAATGGATTGAAATGTGCTGAATTAAAAACATACCATCAACATAAAACATAATTATATACCTTAACTATGATCTGGCATATGTACAAGTGCCAAAGCTAAAGCTGCATGGCAAATTTATGTATGGAATTTTCTGATTTTACTTTGTGTTATCTTGAACTTTAACTTCTCCAGACCATAGCTGTGATGCTAATTATATACATTTTACTTTAAAAGAGTTCTAGCCACGTACACCGGGATGTTTCGACAAACAAAAAAACTCTGGATCCATAAACTAAATCTTATGAAAAAACAGCTACTGTCTTAAGTGTTAGAACTCAAAAGAGATTTGACACCTTCCTCCTGCTTGCATCCCAAAACTGAGATTAACAAAATCAGTCCCAGCTCTTGCCTAATCTTTGAGTTAGGAAAAATGCAGATTCAATCTTGAAGTGCAGCAACAACTGATTAGTTTTCTTTTACTCTTTACCCTTTCCCCTTTACCCTTTCTTCCAAGATTGCCAGACAGCCTACCCTGACTGGACTTACAAACAATCCTTTGCTGTTGCAATGATAAACATGATGAGCTACTCCTCTCTCTTGTCCCAGGTTCTTTGAGGAATAAGTAAACTTTAGGTGGGTCAGAGAAAGGGAGAACCAGTCTGTAATTTAACAATTATCTTCTTTCATGCATAAGATATGTTTTCTAATCCTTTCCCTTCTAAGTACTTACTAATTTGCTAAATTTTCCTATAGAAATAGGTTTCAATACAGCTAGCGATTACTCTTCACTAACAAAAGCAATCTGAAATTTTTAGTATGCTACAACAAGGTTTTCTTCTGCTTCAGAGTGAATACAAAATTTTATGATTTCCTGTTCTTAAATATTCTTAATTCTTAGGAGCTTGGCTTTTTCAAAGGGATTAAAAATAGCTAACTTCTGTCTGCTTTTGACAAATATAAGGTGCTGTAACATAGAGGAGAAAGGCAGGTATCATGATTGATCTAAAACTGTGTTACTAAATAACTCTCCCATCTAAGAGCATACTGTAGCAATTGTTCAGTATTGTCATATATTTCTAATTTTGCCTCCAAAAGTTAAACAATCTGTATATAAATAAAGTAATTCAGTGGTATTCCACTTCAGCCTAAGCATTCAGTGTCTGATTCTTCTTCTCTGACATCATTATTACATAAGTATGTTCCAAGAAAGTGGCATTTATCTGTTTTTATAAAATGAGTGAGACTTTTAATATTTTTGGGTGAAATTAATTCACATATAAAATATGTGAATTATCTGATATTCTTACTAGTGAATTAATAAAATATGTGTACAGTACTGGAATAGAGGAGTTGACTTTGCCTTCCATAATGCACAGAACAAGTATTACATATTCAGAAGTTTATTTTAATGAATATGGACTGATTTGAGACAGTGCTTTTCATATTGAACTGCAATAAGCTACAAAATGCTACAAAATCTTTGGTTAAATTTCATTCATCATGATCTGGAGTCTACCATGAGACACCAAAAAAATAATGAATTAAAAATATTAAAAGAAAAATCCTAACTCCATCAAAGTCAAGGTTCCTATCAATTTTGATTGGGCAAGAATAATAACATGGTATATGGGAGGTTTTTAATTTTTATTTAGTAGCTTTTTAATTTAATGCACTTCAGCTCAATAAAATCAGTTGCTTCCTCCTTTAGGGAAAGTATCAGCTGTCCAATGAACTTAAAAGACAGGAAGGCAGACACCAATGCTGAGGATCTGTTGATTGCTGTGTACGTACCACCTTTCATCATTCCCACTTCATAGCATTTTCTTAGTCGGCAAGCCTGGCAACTCTTTCTTCTGTTCTTGTCAATGGTGCACTGGTTCGTAGCAGGACACATGTAGTCATTGTGCCCTGTAAAACCAGAGGGAAAGTAAGGGCACAGTTATACACAGACAAAGCAAAACTGCCTATAACATCCACTTATTTTTCATTGAGTATTTAGTACAGCATCTAATGTTTCAGGAAGGTAGGGTTACCATTGTAATCTATCATAAAAGTATTGATATGGATAGTGAAACTAACACCTATTCACAATACATTTATTCACAAGTTCTTTGAAAGTACTACTAAAAACACAAATTACAACTTCGTTAAAACAATTAAATAATGAACAATTAAAGCACTCACAAAAGCGGATAGATTGACATGAATAAGCCCCTTGACTTCCTTGCTCTTAGCCTGAGAAATACAATGCCATCTGGCCCATGTGCCTGTGTTGATGTTTAACCAATAGCCTGCACAAAATCGTTAGAGGTCTGTAGAATTAAATAGGTCTATGTACAGAGTATTTTTTTGGTATCTACCACAATCTGGGGCAGTTAAGAAACAAACAACAATAACATAAACTAGAAGCAACAACCATTAATTAATCGTATCTCAGGGATAAATCAGTGTCTAATGCCTATTTCATGTCTGCTGATATATGCAAAAACTTTTTGTTTTTAAATTACCATATGCTACAACCAAGTTTGGTACTGGTATCTTTTCCTTCAGAGCTCCACTTCCTCATTTTTTACCTTCTACATCTCAATTCTCATTACAAACATTTTCAGTGTACCATAAATTGTTACTGTCAACAAGCCTCTATTCCACTTTTCTCTTAAAAAATGTGTGCTTAAACCTGCTATAAAATTATTTTCCAACCATAGACAAGTTTAGCAAGGATAAAAAAAAACTATCCAAAATGATCTTATTGGTGCTCTGTATTAATCTAAACGCAACTAAGGTACAGCACATAACGAAACAATTTTACTGCAGAACTGTTTGTTCTTTCTTTCAGGTCAAGGGATCAGCTTGAGGTAGAGTAGGGTGTAGGTTTGACAGAGGCCTTGGTCTCATCAAATCATCTAGCCTTGACTAGAAATTAGAAAATAGAGTAAAAAATACTATCAGATTACACCAGGAACATCTGCTCTCTAAGTCTACATAACTGGGACCCAAACAAAATAAGCAGTCAAACTCTAAACTTGTTAATATGGTGACAGCTAGCTACACACTGTCTCAAATAGACAGAATTATTAAATTTTAGCTCTACTTGACAGAACAGTATAATACTGGAAGAATCTGAATCCACAGGCTTTGCTCCAGGACTGCGGTAAAGAGGTAGAACAGAAACACTACCTCGACCTTCAGCATGAAAGACCATTTTAATTTTCAGTTCCTATGGCAGGATACAGACTGTTCTATATCTGATTCAAAACATTTCATATGTACAGGAAAAAAATAAAAAATAGAGTCAGAGAGAAAACAGCCTCAATCATACAAAAATGCAATATCTACAGGGAAAAGTAGCAAAAAGGGAAAGCCATGTTTTTATGAAAAAGGACTTTTATTAGGTCACACTATACAACACCAAAAGATTGTAGCACCTGATTTCAGTTTACAGCCATGTTTTATAAGCCAATCTCTGAAACAGCATGAGAGAAAGACAGAAAACTTTAATTATTCTTTTAAAAAACACAGTATCTGATATTCTTACTAGTGAAGTTAAAAGGTAAATTCACAAGAGGAATGAGATCAGGCTCTGGATTCAGCAAATAATTCAGAACACCGATTAACTCTCTGTAAAATAAGCAGATAAATGTTCCCACTTAGGTCAAAGCTGAATACGTTTACTACCTTTGCTGGACTGGCTAATGCTCACAAGGTTCAACTCACAAAAAAAGAAAAAAAGAAAAAAAAAAGAGTGACAGTAAGAAAAAATAAAAAATCAATTGGAATCAATATCAGCAGAGCAACCATCTTTTTTCACAGTGCTTATGTGAGTAATAACATTTTCTCCTGTTCTGAACCTGGATTTCCTTATGTAAACTGCAAGTGTTTGGGAATAGGCATTTGGTTTGTAGACCAATATATAAAATAATCCTATCTGTGATAGAGCTACAGATCCTACTAAAATTAACATGACTCATATTATCATATTCTTGCATTGAAAAGTTTTATCTTAAATAAATGTTTTAAAGGTTAGCATAATTAGTCTGTTTTCATATACATGCCCTGCACCTTAGACAAACCATTCTTCTTTTAAAGTGCTTAACAGGCTTCACAGAATAAAACCTGTAAGATTTTGAATGCTAATAAAAAGAAAGATCTGTACATGAGGGCCATACTTCTTCAGATTACAAGTGCCATAGTAATATCATTGTTTAGACATCACATTAGCTGTAAATCTAGGAAGAAGATTATGCATTTAATATTTCTCATAATTTTTGGTTTACTTTAACCCACATGCCTTCAGAAGACTGGAAAAGATGTAAGCAACCAGAAGAATATATTTGATAATTAGAGTATTAGAAATAATTATTAAATTAATCAGGGAAGAAGAAAGAAACAAAGGGAAGAAGGAGGGCAAGAACCTTATCAACAATACCATGATATTTCAAATATGCAGTCACAGGAAGTGAGGAAGAAAGTTTCCTTTGCAAGACACAGACAAAGACTAGAGCAGCCCATCTTGGGGTGGTATGGAAGGGGAAAAGATAGAAGAACAAAATTAAGGAATAGGTAACACACAAAACCAAGTTTTATTTTAAATTGAAATAGTATAGCACAATAACTCTGCTGTAAGGTGTATTGTGTTTTAACTACGCTACCTTTAAATTTATCCTTAAAGCTCTTCTCTCTGTAAAGTTGATTCTGAACAATCTGAATTCCTAGAAGGGATTTCTCACTGGTAGGAATCACCAATTAAAGTGGGACATATCAACAGGTGCCCAACCGCCCCGTACTTCTTTTTCATGGTAACCAAAGAGTAATACATGCTATAAGAGAGGCGAATTAGACCATTTGGACAGTTGGTATCACAGAAATATGGAAAGGAAAAAAATGTCTTCAGTGATCACTGATACTGATAAAGGGAAGCACATGCCACTTGGACTCTGTGATCTTATTGGGGGTTTTTAAAATAAATTATGAGGTAACCTGCAAAAAAATAAAAGCAGCGAGTTTAATAGGGTAGAGCCCCTAGTTTTAATCCCTCCATGTGTATGACTTGCTCTGTCATGAGCTACAAAGAGTTTAAGGGAACTACTGGAGGAGCTCAAGGAGGGCAGTCTGGTTTTCTCATGATATCTCATACATAATACATTTTAAAACAGTAAAAATATCACTAAGTAATTTTATAGCACTTTATTATATGCTAATGTCTTTCCAAAACAGGGTGCAAAGATCTGGCTCTTTTCTCAAAACACTAATTTTAGATGTGACAATCTGTATAGTAATAACCAACAGCAGAGTGGGGCAGGATTAGGAAGTAAATTGTCAACATGAAGATAATGGCTGAAATTAGGATGATTTTGAGTTTATTCTAACCCAGTCTGTCATAATCAGAGCTTTTTCTTACTGCACTGGCAATTTGGCTTTATCTCATCACCATGAGTCATGTGGTTAGTATTTATGTTCAGAAACTCATCACTGTCCACATAAGTGTTCTCAAGATCATTGTGGTGTATGCAACAGCAGAACATGCTTGAATCTGAGTAGGTAGATGATATATCTGTGAGGGCTTCAGTCAGGAAAACACTCCATATTTCTTTAAAGTTAAGTGTTACTACATTCAGCAGAACATTTAAGCGTCTCTGTACTTCTAGCAAGTAGTCCCAATACTGTATATATGGTTAAAGTTAAGTACATGATTGAACGTTTCAATGAATTGCAGCTTTGAAGAGCTGCAATTCATTTTGTCCTTGACCAGCAAGGATGAAAATTGGGGTCATATTAATATATCAGTGTCAATTAACACAACAAAGAAATATTTTTTTTAATGTGTAAACAGTTGTCGTATTATATTCCAATAACCATCAAGATTAGCATGATGGAATGATTAGTTTAAGCAGTACAAAAGTTGTAAAAGAAAAATGAAGTAAAGAAACTGACATGTCAGCATGCCAGCTTAAAAATGCTTAATGACAATTCTACAAAGCCAATAAGGGAACATTTTTATCAGGTGAATTTTGTACTGATGTATTTTAATTGACTCATCAAAAATTTCAAACAAAGCCTGTAATAATTATCGTCCTTTAATTATTCTTTTATTTTCAGTCCTCATGTCACACAAATTACTTAAACTATTCTTCATGTATCTGCATAAGCATCTGCCAGGTTAGCTGTTACCTGTGGAAGCACTAGGTCCTTCTACAGTCTTATTCTGACAGTGAAATTAGCAGAATTTCATACATGTAAGTGAAGGGAAGGCTAGAGTGCAGACTTTATCTACATTTTAAGTGGATAAAATGTGGATAAATGATGAGTGGGAAGATTGCAGATGAAAAACAGAACTTTTGAAAGAATAGCCTCAACAGCAAGTGGAAAATTTTCATAAACAGTAAAAAGAAAAAAAAAAAATAACACCAGGGCATTGCATATGCTAACTCAGTATGAACAAATGTTGAATGTAAAATAAAAGTTATACTGATGTTAAGTTAGAGTGCCCCAACAAAACTGCACTCATTGGTTTTAAAATCTTACTCTTTCCTAACAGGTTTCACAAAAGAACAGAAGGTTATGTCTAATTCCTTTATAAGCATAGACACTTAAATTCACAGCTTAATTACCCTCATTCAAGGTCTTTGGATTTGGAACTTGGGTTCTCTTAACTACCCAGCACTGCTGAGAGATTAATCGTTTTCTGTTTTTAAATTAGAAAGACATTACTACATGTGACAGTAAGGAAAAGGGCCTAGAAGATCGTAAAACATACTTCCTTTGCATCCAGTGTGGAAATCCTCCAGCTATGCATACCTCAGAAAGAAAGATTACAGAACCAGCAAAGGATGAGAAAGGAGGAAAGGTTAAAATCTATATACTGTGTGTTATGTCCTTCAGCTGTGTCATGTAGCTCCCACAATGAGTGTTCACCTACTAGTGGAATCTTCTTGGCTTCACATATGTATAGCACTCTTCACATGGGCAGATAATTAAAGTCAAATGATTATCATACTGATCTTTCATTTAACCTTTCTGTATAGTATTTCAGCTAACAGGAAATATGAAGAAAGAGTAATGAGAATGGGCATTGCATGAGGATAGCAAACCTGCTGACATCTCACCAGTTTAATAACGCATGAACACATACATTGAGAAAGGGTGACATATAAGAAGTAAAACACTATTTAACTTTATAAATATAGAGATATAAGATTATATTTTCCACTACAGTGGATAATGTCAAAGTTTTTATTATTGGTCTTAGTCCTAAAATTTCAATTGCTGTTTCATCTACTATTTCAGGATCATAATATCATGTGCAAAGTCTACTTCTACCCCAATTCCATTCCATCTTTTTTTTTTTTTTTTTATTTTAGACAAGGGAACAAAATAGGAAGTATGTTTTTTCCTCATGACAAATGAAAAAGACATCAACCTAGATCCCAGTCTCTACAAAATCTGGCAAGGAGTGTGATATCTAGTTTCTGTTTCCCTATCTGATAAATCACAATTGTTTTAAATCCTTGGCACATGATTAAACCAACAGCTGTGTTAAAGGAAAAACTCCCACAACGTATTACTCGCAACCATCTCAATATGATCCCTCCAGAGACAAAAAGCATTTTCAGAGGAAGTAATAGGCAAGCCATGGCTATCTTATTCCCATAAACTTGTAAAAATCACTTGTATTTTTAGCTTCACCATTTATTTGATCTAAAATGGGAAGGGGTGGAATTCTACAGAAAACTCCCACATAAAGAGACTAAAACACTAAAAATATTGCAAATTACTCTTGTGCACTTAAAATCCAATCCATTGTTACAACAAGAAAATTAATATAATGCTATTTTTATTCCAGGTATAACATCAGGTTTTGGATTATGATAAGTTTATTCAATAAGTTTAGCTAGTCTTATTTAATATTTGGATCTTTGGTACCTGAGTGGTTCCTGGTATCATAAAGTTTGCAAGGATCCGTAATGTATGTTTCGTCTCAATACCCCTGTAAAAGGAAGTGCTGGTACTTGTATGTTACTGGGTGCAGTAAGAACTGGGTGCACAGAGCATGCAGAGGACATGGGCATTTCTAAGCACAGTGATTTTTCTACATTGAAGTAAATGAAAATGAAACTGCAGTGCAATCAAGTCCTCGTCTGTTAAACTATTATGCTAACCCTTAGCATCAGTATTTTGACAAAAAGCCCCTTTTCTGCCTAGGTATTACTTTCTCATACAAAATAAAACCTAGTTATACTCTTCTTTCATTTACTGATATGTACTTGTGCTCCTTCGTTTGCTGACTTATACCCTAAAGAATTCAGACAATGAGATATTTACTACATGTGTTACTAAATTACACCAGTGGTTAATTGCCATGCTAGTTCATTTACAGTAAATCTGAACTAGTATAAAGTTCGATAATGGACTCCTTTTTGGAAAGAAATTATGTCAAAGATCACTTCATGCACTTCTAGTACCTTTATAATTTAGCCATCTTACACAGTACTCTCTAGTTTGATTTCCACTTTTCAAAAGTGACTGCAAAGGACAACTTAACCTACAAAAAGTCTGAAAGTTTGTGGGAGTGAAACTTATGGAGCCAGTTTAAATCAATAAACACACCTGAGTTAAATGAAGTTACAAAAGCATGTTTCCTTTCACACTCTCTAAAACCAAGTGGAACAGTTAAGCACTTCCCTGCTGGACAAACTTGTTCTCTTGTAATTTTTAAATGTAAAGGTTTTGGGGTTTTTTTTTATTTTTTTTCCCATGTGAATATTTTGATCTGCTAACAGGCTCAGAACAGAGCTCGAAATAATGTGAGCTTCCAAATGAAGTACTCATTAAATACTTGCAGCACGAAATACTGTTGAAGCTTTTTTTGTCGTTTAATAGAGCACAACAACCATATTACAGAGGAAGTAAAACAGCATTAAAGCTAATAATACAGGATACATTAAATACGGCTTCTAAGGGCTAGGTATTTTGTCTAGGAGGTGGGAAAAGCTTTGGATTTGGCAGAAAGAGGAAGAACTAGTAACCACTTATAAAATCAGATAACAATCAGTGAGTGTTCTCCACTTTCTGGTAAAGTGTGTTGCCCAACTTCAGAGAGGTTCTCAACATTGCCTGGGGTGACATTGCATATGTCAGCTAAGAAAATATAGCTTAGAATATTTCAGAAAATATCAGAGTTTACTGTTACAATGGAAGCTGATATTGAATGAGGCTCCATAGTGTCTGTCCTGGATTATATTATTAAATGCTATTCATTTGTAGAAGACACTTATATGTGTTAGAAGAACAGAGAAAAGACCAGACTACTCTGTTAGACAGACAGAAATAAATCTGAAATAAATGGCAGGAGTCTACAGGACAAGAATTCCAAATTATCTTGGCAAACTGGAGATAGCACATGGTAAAAAACAGTACAAAAGTAAGGACAGTACAAATGACTACATTAAAACAGGAATAATGAGATGCACAAAACAAGATGGGGAAAAAGTGGTCTCTTCTCTAGAAAAGTATGCTTGAATTTATTTTGCATTACACACTGATTATGAGTGAATAGTGTCATGTTTTTAAATAAAGCAAATATTAAAGTGCAATGGATGTAGTGAAATACCACTGACTGGGCTTGTAAGGTAATCCTATTGCTCTGTTCAGTATTTGTAAAGCATCATATAGAAGGAAATCATGCTTCAAGAAAAAAAGTAATATAGAACAAAGTGGAGAATCTCCAAAGTAAAGCAACTAGAATATTAAAAGTCTAGAAAACAAAACTTATGAGTAAAAGTGTGTTTCTTCAAGTTAGGTAAAACACAATTTTTTAATTTTTTTTTATAATGTGTTAGCAATCTTTCATGCTTTAAAGCCTATTGCAGAAGGAAAGAGAACTATCTGTTTTCTGTGGCATGATAGACAGGAAAATAAGTGATGAGCTTAACCTGCTGGAAGGAAGATTCAAATTTCATAGTAGCGTTCAAAGATAAGGAGAATAAAACACTGGATCAGGCTACAAGTTTTTAAGAAACAGTCCAATAAACATCTGTAAGTAATTGTCAACAGTTGATTCTATCACAGGACAGAAAGAAAGGTCCTCTGCAGCCCTATGATTGGCTTAGACCATGAAAAACAAGGAAATATCTTAGATGCGAACACCTCAAGTCACTGCCACACAGCACTTAAAACTTGCTGGAAAAGTACCACATTCAATATTGTCTTACTAGGAAAAAAAGAGGTATTGATTCTTGCCTTTCAATAACTCCTAAGTTTCTGAAACAAGATCACCACCAATTAGACTGTTGATATTAAAAAGGCACACCAGGGGACAACGATCCAACTATGAGTTTAACTCAAGGGGCTCTAGAGAAAAACTACTAAAACCACAAAAATAAATCAAAAGAATTTTCAGAAGAACCTGGCTGACCGCTGTTGCAGCAGTAGATACTGCTGTTAAAGCAGTCCTATTGATGGCTAAACCCTGGTGGACTTTTCAAACACATTTTCTAGCCTTCAAACTGATAATCACCTACCTCTCAAACTGGAACCGTGTGTTTTCCAACCTAAGACTAGATACTGGTCTGCAGCCCTCTGTTTATTGGCTGTGATTACTTCTGCTAGTCTCATTTAGGTTCATGTTTTGTAGTTTTGCTGTTCTGCTAACAACTAATAGGAGCAGTGTACAAGCAGTCTTATTAGGGAGTTTCTGCCTTCTTGGCTTCAGGATCTGTGCGGCATTTTCTGCTGCTATCAAACAGATTACAAAAATACCATGAAAACAGAAGACAATCATGGAAAGTTAAAGGGAAACCTCCCAGATTGAGAATATTGCAATTGCTACACTGCAGCATTACCTAAACACCAAATTATTAGGCATATTTTACCAGGGAAATTCTCTCTAAGTCAGTTGAAAATATGTGTATAACAACACCACCCCTAGCATTAAAGTTTGAACTCCGTGCTTTCAAAAAAGTACAGCTCTATCACTGTGAAGTTAAAACAATTGATAATACTTAAAGTCTAGTGCCAAAACTCTCCTACTTGATGGTCAGAAAGCATAACTGTTAAATAAAACCCATATTCGAGCCACACAACTAAAATACTTCCAAGCTTCAAGAATTCCTGCACTTCAGAGACCATTATATCTCTATGATCAAGAGAGATATAATCATCATTAATGGCAAGCCTCTTGAATCCCTCAGCACAACTATTCACCCATTCTCAGATGCCAACCTGTTCTTGCTGGACTGGTACTGCCTCCCATCATCCAGTAATTCTTAGCTTAATATTTGTAAAATATCCCAGATTTTGTCCGAGTATAAAGCTGTGAGAAAAGGCAGAGAGAGTGAACCTGAAAAACATCAGAAGGATGTACAATGGAGTTAGGGAAATAGAATTGGGGATTTCTAAATTACTTCAGCAGTTCTGAGATCAAGATACCCTCCAGTATAAGGAGTTACGCCTTGTGTGTTCTGAATCCCTTTGTGCTCCCACTGTGGGTTCTCAGCCCCACATATGTATGCATTTGTTGGATGCTTGTCGGAGACGGTAAGAGTAATTCCTTCCTGTTCCACACCCTTTGGTGGCTATCCAAAAAAAAAAAAAAAAAAAAAAAAAAAAAAAAAAAAATTAGAACCAGGGGGAAGAATGTGTGAGTCACAAGGGGATTTTTAATTTGTAAATGGCATTTGTAAGGCTGGTGTTGAAATACTTCATCCAATTCTGACATCCAAATTTTAAAGAAGCTCTTATGGGTCTAGGGAGGTCAGAAAAGGTGCAAAGACAAAGGACTCAGGAGATAGAAAGATATACAGCAGGAGATTGAAACATTTCAGTTGACTTAAGATATCAATGTGATTTGATTGTAACAAGTTATAAGACCTTCCCACAGGATAGAGATAGTAGGTACAAAGTCTGGTTCCTGGATGTGATGTAAAAGCCAAAGTAATTCAAACTAGAAAGGTAATTTTTTAACAGATGAGAGGATGGATCATTAGAATAAAGTAATCATTGTAAAACAGCTCTTGAGCCCACAGATTGAGGCATCTTCTAAAAGATTTGCCTCCAAGTTACTGGGCTTTGTACACAGATAGCATGTAAAGTTTACATTAAGAGAAGACCAGACTTAATGACCTAATGGCCCTTCTTAGTCTTAAAATCCATAAATATTTTAGTGGCGAAGTACAGTGTGCTGTGATGTGACTGCTTGTTATGCTTCTGGATTCAAGTCAGTTGACCAAGTACACTCCTGAAGGCTACATATGCTGGGCAAAGAATAAACCACTCTTCTATCACCAAGCAACACAGTGTTCTTGGTGTCATATGACTTTTCTGTCCCATGAAACATTATACATTAATATCAGTCTGCACAGAGTTTTCTCAAAACAAGGTCCCAAATCACTTTTGGGACATAAACTAACAAAATAGACAGACATGGACAGTTTCAGGAGGCAGATGAGATTTTCCACCAACCATCTGCTGTTTGAATAAAATTGAGCAGTTGCACACATTGATACACTGTTACTAATTCAGGTTGCCTTTCGAGCTTTAACTGTTTGACAGCAAAGAAAAACAACTTTCCATTTAAAATTCATAACATTTCTGGAACTATTCTAGCTTCCCTGGATAAAAATGAAGCTATCCACCTTAGGTAAGGTCCAATGTAGATGTGAGTTTTCACAAAATTTAATTATATACTTATGCAAGTAAGCATAAATACCTCAGATATCACTGATAACAGATACACAGGGAGGAAAAAGATTAACCCCATACAGCTTGTTAATTGTTCATGTCTATACTCACTTTTTCCAGTGGTTCTAAGAATCACATAGAATGTTTGACTGCAGTCTATTAAGAACATCAGACTTCACTATAGCAATTCTGCTATGAAATCTCTGAGAAGTATAAAAATGACAAATCACCTCTGCATCTATGTATGTATTGAGAAATACAGGACAGCAAAGCACAAAAGTAGCATGGTTATCTTGCATTTAAAGAAAGACACACTATAAACAGCAACAAAAATCTTTGCTGAAAGCATTCTGTGTTACTTTTGTTTATACAAACAAGTCCTGTGTACCTCAATACAGTTTAATCATAGGATTCCCAGGAAATTTTTGTCCCTTTTTAATCATATATACAATGCAAATATAATAATATTTAGTCCATATATTCTTCGACACATACACCTAAACATTAGTAGTATTCATTCCTAGATAACCAATAACAACCTGTTTAAAATGATTACTATCTGCAAGGTAAATGGTATGCTTTCTCATGTATTCTCAATCTGAAAACTACTGTCATTTTCATTATATGTTCCAACGAGAACATGTAATTGCTGAGGCAGAGATCTCTTCCAGATCCAGTAGGAAATTCAAAAAATCCCTTAGTTCATCAAGACTGGATACCTATGACTTCAAAGGTCCTTTAAAGGACTTTTCATACCTTCTGTGATCAAGTGATCACGTTTCTTTCACAAGTACTTATATTCTTGAATTACTTTCTTGATATTACTGGATGTCATTTTTTAGGACAGTTGTTAACCACAAAAGAGGTTGATCAACTGGAGAAAGTACAGAGGCATTTAACAAATGGGATCAGAAGTCTACAAAGCATGTTCTACTCATAGAAGTGGGTTTGTTTAGTCTAAATAGAGAAGAATGAGGGGAGATATGATAACAGTCTTCGACTATGTAAAAGGTTGTTGCAATAAGCCTTCTTCAAGCCCACAAGGGATAGGACAAGAAGCAATGGGCTTAAATTAGAGCAAACATGACTTAAAGATCAAGAAAAGCATTTTATGGGACACTGGAAAATTAAGTTTTAAATTTTTAAAGCTTATCTACTTAAAAATTATGTTAAGTGTATAAACGTAGCAAGAACTAAATTTACTAATTAGCATGTACTGTAGCACAAATAGATAACAGATTTGTGAAGGACCACAACATTCACCCATATGGAGACTAGGGAAAAATCACCCAAGTGCTAAAATAGAACCATGGAACTCAATAAAACAGATTCATTTTTTCCTTACATAATGGCCAAAAGCCAAAGATCTGTGCTGTACAATTACTTGATAACTAACGATTACTTTTGCTTAAGAATATATCAATTTTCACCTTGTTACTGACTTAGTCCAGTTCGAGTGCAAGGAAATTTTTAGAATTTTAGAATTCAAAATTCTAAGAATAATTCTGATTTGGTCAGGGGAACTCAAAATGAAAAATAAAGAAAAGCGCTCAATAAGGGTGCTGTTCTCCCCACGCCACAAAGTAAATAATTCTGATGTTAAGAGAAAAGCATTTCACCCTTTCTCCCTCTGTTGTTGCTTATTATTGACCTCTGTCTGTAACCACTCTCTTTTCTAAAAATCATTTCAATGAGTCTGGAAAAGCAGAAATACAAGTAGCTATTAACTAATCACTGACATTCAAATCATTTCATCAATGTCTACCCCACAACCAATCTTTCACTTTTTTCTTTAAGGCAGGGAAAATTCTGAGCTGAATGCTGGAAGTCTTATTTAACTCACCTCAGTGGTAGTCATGCAACAAAACAGGCAATAATCACAACTTGTGATACAAGGTAAAAAATGTTCCTAACTATGTTTACTTTAAAAAAAAAGGAGTGACAGCATTTTTTATGTCTAAATACTACCTAGAGACTTAAAAAACTATAGAAATCTAACTAAATCATAATGCTTTACTAGTTTTCTGTTTGGAAAGGAAGAAATCTGTTTCCTTTTCCTCTCCAAAATAAGACAGATACTGAACAGTACCCGTATTTTCAGTACAATCATACTTGCTTCTTACTCAGTTTAGGAGATGCTGAACAAAGCAAAAAAGTATCCATTCCACGAGGGACATGCATTTAAATCAAGAATTATCTCAGTCACAGTAATTAACACTGTTTCTGTTAGATGCCCTTTACTCCACTGGACACCTTGCAAAGTATATTTTAGCCAGGACAAGACTGTGAACTAAATCATTCTGTGTATAGCTCAAAACCCTGCTCTGCTGGCAGATAACAATGCTATTTCATCAATAAAACACTCCTTTTCAATATTGGTTCTCAAAACACATCTCACAACTCCAAGGAGTTGAGATTTGGATTGAACCATCTTGCTAATGGAACACTAAATCAAGGTTAATAAATCAATCAACATGAATTAATCTTCATCTGGCAGGGAATTCTCAAAAAAAAAATGGTTTTGGATAAAAATTTAATCACAGAAAAGAGATATACATAGCCTGAAAGAGTGGTCATCTTGATACAATATGGATTTTTAAATTAGATTTTTCACTGCCTCCATGGTCAGACATACCTAAACCAAGGAGAACATAGAGAAGCTTTTCTTTCTCTCATTAATCTTGGACTAAATAACAACACTTTATATACCTACTGGAAGCATTCACCAAATAACAGAGCTAAAAATATCTGGAAGAGCACAGCAGCTGCTAATGAAAACCCAATCAATGTCAGCTCAGGCTGTAATCTCAAGTAGCTTCACAGTTTCATCATGAGTAAAGAATAAAGGTGATTCACTTGAACAGTTTATTACCTTGAATACTCCTTTTGAAAAATGCTTTGCAACCCTCACAGGACCAGACGCCATAATGGTAGCCTGAAGCATAGTCATTGCAGACAGCACAGTACCGGGTCTCCTTGGTGGACTCCATGGACAGGTTCCCTTTCTCATTAGTACTGGACAACCTCTCCCGGTGGCGCCTGTTATCAGAGCTTGGCCTGTTAATAGCAAAAAACAAGCATAATTCTTTCAGCAAGGTTAAGTCTCTTCTACTCCTGCAGTCTGTACGAAGAGTAGATCTAGTTTTGAGACATGAGATGGACAAAAAAAAAATCTTTTACCACCCGCTGTCCTGTTCTAGTTGGGAAGGCGTAGAACCAGTAAGATACAGGGGATTTATTAATGTTGGGAACCTTATTAAAGTTTATAAATATCTAAAGGGTGGGGGTCAAGATGATGGGGCCAGGCTCTTCAGTGGTGGTCAGCAACAGGACAAGGGGCAATGGCCACAAGCTGTAACACAGGAGGTTACACTTAAACATGAGGAAAAACTTATTTACTGTGAAGGTGACAGAGCACTGGAACAGGCTGCCTAGAGAGGTGGTGGACTCTCCATCTCTGGACATATTCAAAACCCACCTGGATGCAGTCCTGTGCAACATGCTTTAGGTGAACCTGCTTTTGGCAGGGGGGTTGGACTAGATGATCTCCAGAGGTCCCTTCCAACCTCTACCATTCTGTGATTTTCTCACAAATCAATCTGATGCTATTAGGCATTCTATCTTGAAAAATTAAAAAGCTATTTGATAAATTAATCCACTTTTCTGAAGACATTATAAAGAAATAAAGAAAAAAATCAGCATTTTTTTTATGTACCTGTTCCTGTCTAAAGGGTTCAGCATGACTGCAGTATCAGTAGGTAGTCTGAGAATTTGAGGCAAAAATCACTTAATGTTACCACCTGAATTTGCAGGTCACTTAAATTATTAATACTATTTTCAACTACTATTGCCCAGTTAGAGATACAAACTTTCCTTACATTGTCAAAGATACAATACTGCATAACACAGTTCCTATTCTCATTACAATACCACTTTCATAAAAATTACAAAGTGATTTTAGTACAAGAAAAGTCAGAAGGCATTAAAAATTGTTGCCAAGGAATTTTTGTTCTAGTACCACACATGTTATTAGACATGTAGTAGACATTACTAGACATACCAGACATCCACATGACCCACAGGTGCAGTATGCTGCCAAATAAAAAACAAAACAATCTATAGCATAAATGGCAATGAATTCCTATCTGGTAAGAGGTTATTATGAGTAGCTGTTGCAGGCCTGGTAAACAATATTCAAAAAGATGAGAGGATGTGAAATTACCAAGGCAACTAGCAATGAACTCTGGGATTGCTCCTGAGAGGCAAACAGATCTTGCAAAACATGATTTCCAGTAAGAGTCTGCACTACAAATTGTCCAGGAGACAAATACAATTGGATGTGACGACATCACACAAGCTAAAGCATAAAGAATCCTACTGTTTACAGTAATTATCCACTTACCATGCATGTTTTAATTGCTGATTAGTAAGCAGGTGGCTCTTATCTCCCTGGAGTCCCAACATTTTCTCAAACATACCCTGGTTTTGAGCCTAGGAAACCAGGGGGTCTTTCATTCAGATTTCTTCCTACATACCTAATTATGCCTTATTCCCTTCTTCGGTGCATTTTGATCAGCTGAGGCATCTGGCACCAACAGCACCTTCATGCTCCAAACAGGTACTTTAGCAGCTTTCTGATACTTGTACAGTCAACTGTCCTCTTTTGTCTAGCCAAACTTCCCTGTCATCTCCTGCTCCTGTCCATCTCAACATCCAAAAGCTTTCTACTAGTCAGGGCCATCTGAATGCTCTCACCCACGCTGCCAGCCAACCCCTCGAGACTTTTTATATATAATTTCTGTCCCTAAATACAATGTATTTTCATTTAACAACTTTGAATATATATCAGTTATTAAAGAAACATGAGGCTTTGCCATGTGAGATGATAGAAACTGGTACTGGCATTGTTCAGAAAAACTGCATTTTCTTAAATGTTCTTTACCAAGTCTTATAAACCAGCTTATTTTGAGCACTTATTTAAAAAAAAAAGATTAAAAATTGATTCCTTGGGGCTTATGCAGGACAGAAGAAACTGCAAATGTTGAAGTGTTGAAATGGCACAACCCTGGCTTTTTAGTGAGGTGGGAAAACTGGAAAATGTCACAATTTTGACATAAATTTTAAAAAGTAGGTGGGGGAAAAAAAATCTTGAATAATTCAGATGTTAAAATACGAAAAGGTGAAAATATCATTAATAAGTTATTATGGATACAACTTATACATAGTTCATGTATCTACCTTTTCCAACCTGTCAAATCTAGGTGGTTTTTTTATTCTTCTCCAGGTCCTGAATCTTCCTTTGAATTTGCTTTACCTCAGTGCCTCATTTAATTGACTTCTTTTTTTTTTTTCTACTGAGCACTGACCAAAGCTGCTGTTTCTCTCTCCACCCCATTTTCTCCTGCCTGCAGCTAGATCACCTAATCAATCATCTCAGTATAATTTTAAATTAACAACAATGTGGCTTTTTAAAAAATATAATTTTAGATGTGTATAACTACAGGAATGTTTTAAATATTTAAAGTAAATCAACAATAGGTGGAGTAACTGCCAATATAATTTTAACAGTGATAGACTAATCTGTTAGCTGTATGTGACCACCTGATAGATATTCATAATTTTGGATTTTTTTTTTCAAAACTGCTACAAATATGGATATTATACAAGACAAAGTTCACAGAATTGTTTTCATACCAATAAAAAATAAAAAGTAAATTACAGTTTCATGAAATTTTACTTTTTAAAAATGCACATTAGAAACAATAAAATGAAGAAAATGTCAGGTTCCAAAACAATTACATATTTTTGCAGGTGTGGGCTGCTTTTTCAGAGGCAGGCTGCAGGCAGAAGCAATGAGACAGCATGTTCCCTGTAAGCACACCCACGACCCATGGCACAAGGGATCAGGGACAGACAGGAGAGCAATGCCACTTGATGGGTTCACACCTGCCCCTAATGCCCCTACATTTCGCATTTGACAGATCTCCAATGTCTTCCTGCACACAAACTTGTTATATTGTAAGAGCACTATTAATCTGGTAACACAGACGTACAGGAAACAAAATGAATCCAAAGATGGCCCTGCTGGCTTCCCACCCACATCGCCCTCACAAATTCAGTGCCACTCCAGCACTACTTTGAGCAAGGTCTTGCAGAGCCATCACATTCAGGCTCTTGTGGGATACACAATAAAATACCCCTAAAATACCCTCCCCAGAAATAATCTCCTGGCACCCCTTTCCATTTATACAATGGAAATGGAAGCTGGTAAGAAATAAACTCTGGATTATCACAACTCTCGTACTTATTAGAGAAGGTGAGGAGGAAATATTTTTGGGAAAAGAGAATCCCAATAACACAGAGCTTGTTAAATCAAAATAACATCTCAAATTTCATCCAGAAATCAGCTACTAGTTACTGCACATCACAGACCACTGATGCTGTGTCCTGACAAAAAATAACAATCTGCTCTTTGTCCAGTTTTCAGTTAGGTTTCAAGGGTTAGCCTTCTGGAGAACATAGTGCAACAACCTAACCCAACTTTAATAACTTTGGCAAGACCAACATTCCCAAAATACAATAGCAGAACCTTTTCAACAATTTCCTTTGTAATCCATGCAAACAATAACAAAAAAAAGACCAAAAGTTCTTGTCAACTGTGTTTACCAAAAAGAAACACAAATTTAAAAAAAAAAAAAAAAAGAAAACCCCAGATAAAGCCCTCCTTTCAAGGCTCCCACCAAAACAGAGCAGATTAGAAAGCAAAAAACCTCAGGATTTACTGCTTATTTCCAAATATAATAACACAGTAGACATAAAATGGAAAGTGTTTTGGAACCTACAGGACAAACTTGTCTTCTACACTCACTTTCATATTTTTGCACCTAAGTCACGCTGAGTCTGCTCTTCAATAAATATATTAGCAAACAAGACAACCACTTTAAACTCTCACTCAATGACTGCAACTCTGAATCAGCTAAGAGATCATTAACCCCATGTTGACTGTAGGGTAAAAAGAATGTGTATATGAGGAACATTACAGTTTTGTAATGTAAACTCAGTTTTATATATCATGGTGATCTGACAGGCAGGCAGGATGAATTTAGGATAACCCATGGTACAGACTCTACCTGACAGCAAGGTAAGGCCCAATTTATTCACAATCCCAGCTTTAGCTGAAGCAAGGATATTTCATAGATGGGGTGCTTAAGGGGAAAGTTATTTAAACAGTTAAAGGAGATACCTTGAGAAATTCTCATTTTCTGAATTTACATTTATACAAGGAATTTTAATTTGCAGCTGTTAAATATTTCTTACCAGAATGGATAGAAGTTCCCAGTGTAAACAGCCTCCAAAACCAATGGCCATTGAAATGCAGTCAAGGTCTAGCACGAATGCTTTTCCACACATTGGACTGATTATAACACCATTCTACTATTCAATACGAAATTAATTAACTTGCTGTTAGAATGTGAATTTCCATATGTGGCAAAATATTTATGAAAGATTATTTGAACAGAATTAAATGCTTGAAAATACTTAAAAGACATCTCAAGGAGAAGTACTGCAATAGGAATGACTAAGTACACAAACAAACAGAAAATTGCCAAGTACATTAAACGCCTTAAAAACTGCCTGTACTCTCAGAAAGTAGCTCCAATGAATCTGAAAAAAAAAAAAATCATATGCCATCCAAATGGAAATATTAGCTTAAAACAAATGTCCCAAAATGCCTAAGGTTGTAATTAAGCTAAATACAACTTGATGATGGAGGGAGAAAGTCTTACACGTTGTTGTGTATCAAATGGACAGAATCATAGGTTATTTTAGGCTAGATGGGACCTTGGGAGGTGGTCCCATGCTGAGTCAGCATTGGCACAAGATGGGCTACAGCAATGAGGATGGGTTCCAGCAATGGAACCAGAAGCTGGCATCGCTCCTTGGCTGATCCTCTGCCAGGGAGGAACCTCAGCTGGGGTTCACCTCCAGGGCCTGATTTCAAGTGATTCCCAGTCCATGGTTCTGAGCACATTGCACTCACACAGCTAAACCCTCTTCCTCTCAAAACAGGATGGTTTCTTCCATGCTACTAAGGGAGAAGGAACCTTGCATAGCTCCTGCCTGAAATATGCCCTAGGAGAAGATTATTCAGCCAGGCTAAAATGTACCTGGGAGTGTGAAGTTACCAAGCAGTGAGAGCCATCATGCTGGTGTTTGCACCCTTGCCCTGCCCTTGTTTAGCTAACTAATGTACAGGCAGACTTTTCTTGCTCCACTATCCTCATTTTATTCCCTGATTGTCTGCAAGTTAATGTCTCTGGCTACAGCATAAAAAATTAGAGTAATAAGCATTTCCCTTAGACAATTATGTTGTCCCTTCTAGCTTAGTGCCTTCCTCACTAAACATGACTTTTAAGTTCATCTACAACTTCTATATGGGATAAACATACCTATGACAGTTTGACAGTCCTGGGTGAAAATAAGCTGTAGGATGAGAAGGAGGTGCGTGTAATTCAGATCTCTATATGGACTGCAGGGCCAGCCACTTCTCTTCCCTCTCTCACAACCTTCTGTGCCTTCACAAGTCTTTCCACCAAGGGAAATACAGACTGCAGCCAGGAAGGCCACCAAATCAGAGCTGCACAGCAGCTCCCTTGCCACCTGTGACAACAATGCAGGAGGAGACCTTCATGCTGGAGAAATGCATGGTCTCTAGTCACTCCATCTCCAATTCATTTCACTGATTTCGCTCATATCTCCTCTTCTCTAGGGTAATTGCAGGGACATCTAAACAAGACTACCTGAAGACCCTAAGCTAGTCTAGTGAATGACTGAGGTGAAGAAATAATTGGCATAAAGAAATGAGGAGAAACAATATGAAGGACTACTTTAAAAATAACAAAAGATATCTGTGAAGGCCAACTAAGAAAAAAAATGGCAAAGAAACCTATTGAAAACAGGGCAGGGGTCAGTTCAGGAGAAAGAAAAAAAGATAACAGGCAGGAGAGAAATTTAAGAAAAAAATGAAAAGAAGTTATAGGAAATTTGAATAACAAAATTATCTTAAAATATTTACAATATTTCACAATGTACCAGAAAATGTATTTTATAGTCAGAAGTCACTGAAATGTTTTCTTTAGAACTAGAGTAAAACAGGATTTTATTTGGTAACTAAAATAAAATAACTTGGGGAAAAATAACTCAGCATTGACCAAGAAATAGTAGTGTTGAGGACAGGCTTTGTCAACATGAAAACAAAGGTATATCTTCTTAGGTCATCAAAATTTCTTATTCAACATGAAATTAAACATTTCCTTCCTCATTAGTTTTATCATGTTCCTTCATCCTTAAGTCTGGTTAATTTTCAAATGAGTGATTGAAATACTACATTTGGATATGCCAAAATTAAATCATGCCATGGGTGAAGAAAAATCTTTTCTAAAGCTATTTGCTGAAGTCAGTATAAATTTGCACATCCTTTCAATCCCTTAAAACTTCATTTTTTACAAATTTATTTTTTTTCATAGATCTATCTCTAGTATTTGCAGACTGGATTCAAGTTCAGAGAGGTGTGTCTGTGCACTGTCACTGTGCAGTCTGTGGCATCTCCAGCCACATTTCCTGGAGGTTCTGTTGACAGGAGGGGAAGGGAGCCTAGGCTCCTCTTTCACATGCTTAGTACCTGAATTTGGATGTTTTCAATATTTCCCTCTCCCCTACTTTCAATCCTGGGATCATTTTTCCATGGTTTATAAATGTGAGCTAATAATTTTGCAGCTGATCCCCTTGACAACATAGAAGTTTGCCAAACTTTCTGAAAAATGTAGAAACTTTTCTTAGGGATGGCAGGGGGGTCGGGTTTAAAACTGAAAGAGCTCAATCTGTCAGTTCAATGGGTCTGAAATTTAAATTCATACCAAAAAACCTTTGGAATAAATACTGAGAAATCAGTTCTGTTTCATTCCATTTCTCAGTCCTGCTGGAATCTAAACTATAACCCACTTACAGGGTAATTTTCATCAGTCAAGTGAAGAGTTGTGGTGTAGCTCTACCTCATGGAGTAGCCCAAAATTCAAACAGTTCTGAAGCAATGGCAATTTTCTGGTTTTTTTCTTATGCACAGATTATTAATAATTTCTTTCTGTACATAAGGTGAATGCAGAAACACCCACACACATGATTTATATGAATTAAAAGAAGATTAAGATTTTAAATATAGCATATGGCTAAACTGCACCTTGCAAATGCAACTGAAATCTTAATTTATCACTTCGGTGCATATTCATGCATGTTATCTTTAATTATGTGACCATACTTTTCACAGGACAACACCTCATCTGTGCACAGAATAAAAAGAATTTATTAAATGGGCAACTATTCTGCCTTTGGTTTGTTTTTTTTTCCCCAACACTGTTCAGTGTCTGGTGCTTTAGTGTCTGTCAGCACACTATCTGAATTCAGCTATAAAATCAGAATTATTTTCCTTACAGTATTTCCATGATAGTATAGCACTTTAGTGGTTGACAGGTTCTAATGAATGTATTTTTCCAATACTATTGTGAGTTGAAAGCATAAAAAATTAGACTTAGAGAGACTAAGGTCAAAAGTATACACTGAGTTATGTGCAACCTGAGTTTTTTAAGTACCTACCATTAAATAGCATTTTGAATGTTTAAAGTGCTACTTTCCTTGTCTGCAACTGCAAGGGTAAATGTTCAACACTTACATAAATCAGACTGTAGGACTTCCATCCAGCACAAAGAAAATTACAATACAACCCAAGACTACTTGTGAGGAGTTTGATTTAAAAGATTTCTGAACTTCACAGAAGCATTTGTAGCAGAATTAGTCAGAGAATTTAGTTCTGCAGACCAGCAATCAACTCCCTTCACATAATACTTCTTGAAATTTTTGCTTCCTCCTTTTTTTTTGGTTACCAGTCTTTGCAAGAAATGAGCAGAGAATTCACAGTAATATATTCCACTAAATGAGCATGACATATTACAGAGTAATCCTTTTCATATATTGAAACAGCAGTCCACTTATTATCACTTTAAAATTATGAAAATAATAATTATTATAATAATAATCACAAGGGCACAAAGTGACTAAGTAAGATTTGCACAAGTCACCCTTATTTGGGCTTATTAAAAATACAACTTTGGAAATAACATTTTTTTTCTGCATGTAGCTTCTCACCTTCTAAAGAGGACATGAGCAAAACAAAAATGTTATCCTTTCACCTTATAGTCACAGACAGCAGGGCTGGGACATGTAGGTGCACTTGCCTTAATGCAGCAGACTATGGCAGGAGATCACTCTCATTCCCAAGCAGCAGAGGAAGGATGTCAGTAATACCTGCTAACAGCTGTAAATAGTGACACTACAGGTCCTTTATTCTACTGCAGTTTAGGAGAAGAAGTAAAAGCTAGTAAATACAGAGGCTGCTGCCACTGCTGTCAGTGAGATGTCTGCTCTGTCCCACAGATGGATTTTGTCAGGTGCTCTTGCTTCACCCACCCAGCTCCTCTTATCCTTTTCTTACACTTACCTGCACCTTTGGGCTTTTCCTTCCAGTCTCAGCCTCCTTGTCCAGAAAGGACAAACTCCTCTTTCTTCCCTTGCCTGGACTGACTCTGCCTGGCTACTTCTCCCACTCCCAGACTCCTCGCAGCATCTCATCCAAAGCTCTCCTCCTCCCTCCATCACTACTTATTTTCCTTCTGTCCTGGTCAGGAAGGTTCCACTCTTCTGCCTCTCTCTGTCTGCTTCTAACCCCATCTGCCACAGTTACTTAGCTCCTGTGAATCTTGATATACAATCATACTTTCCTTTGACCTGCCCCACTAGTTCAACAAGTGCATACTGAGATTTGTAACCAAAGAAGGATTGAGGGACCTTAGTATTGCCATTTGTTGACCACATATAACTTGTTAATCATAAAAGGACAAAATAATATTTTTTTACTAGGACTGAAATTAAAATTTCTGAAATTCTGTAGTGAATAGGTCATTATAAGTGCTATGAACTATCAACAAGAAAAATGATGATGTTTTAAGTCCGTCCAAGCGGAGTAAAATATCTTAAGGTTAAAAAAAAAAGAAAAAAAACCCCAAACAATAATAGCACCACAAATATTTCTTTATAATACCTTTAAAGTTACAAAATTAGTGTATGTATAGGGCTTTGCCTTATATGATTTGTACTTCTGTCTTTTCTCCTCTGGACTGGGACTGCACCTCCTATAGGGCAAGCCTTCACCACAGTAGCCACTCCCATTGGAGCCCTGAAGTTCTGTGTGCTAGAACACTTTGTCCATGGGATAAAATGAGGACCAGAAACACATCTTTAAAGAACCAATTAAGAGATGCTATGTAAGCCATAGTATGTGATAAATTACATAATATTTCTTGCCAAAAAATCATTTCTGAAATAAGAAAAAACATTGTTTTCTTATTAATGTTTTGAAGACTATTGAAATCAGCACAGAAATCTAGTTTCTGCAAAGAAAAAGTCCAGATAAGAAAATTCCTCTTTTTTCATTTTCAAGGAGAAAATAGTTTCTGCGGTAGAAACCCCGATTTTAAAAAGTTTTGACAGAAAGATATTCAAACAACAAAACATTTATTTTCATATGATAGACATTTACATAGAAATGAACATAATAAGCAAAAAGAATCTGCAGACACATCCAGAAGGAAAGTTCTGCAGGGATAACTTGGAGTAGAAGTTGCTGCTAACTCTACTGGTAGTAAAACTGCCTTGCAGTCTTGATGTGAAAGTGACATAATCAGACCTACAGAAATTACATACTCTACAATCACAACATACTAGCGTTCAGTAAAGCAGGGATCGAGTATCACTTAAAAGACTATGTATCTAGACCTGTCCCACGGGAACTTGTTTTAACTTGCCCTTACAACATTTCCAATGATGAAGACTCCCTCTATGGACTCCTTGTTGTTTCACTACCTAAGACCCAGTCTAAGCCCTCCCTGCTGGAAATGAATCTCATTTGTCCTCAGCTATTTCCAGTTAACCTGGAGAACAATTCAGCTGCTGCCCTCTTAGTACGCATTTTCCCTTCATAAGGTCCTTGCTACACCACCTCTCAGCCTCCAGCCTCCCTTCCAGAGTCTCCTCTCCAATTCTCCCATCCTCTTACTGCTCTCATAAGAATTTTGCTTGCCCCTTAGTGGGCATAAAACTGAAAGAGGCCTTGCCAGTCTCTCCTGAAACAGCATATTGACCTGTTTATCTGTTTTTCTGTTCACAGACTAAAATTTGCCCTTTCTGCAAAAGATTATTCTGTTGAGTTGTATTTAGTTTACAATCTTCTCTACCCCTTAGATTATTTTTATTCTGCAGTCCTTTTCCCTACTTAGTAACTTCCCAGTTATTACACTTGTGCATTAGATTTTTCCTTCCCAAAGACTGGGCACTGTACTGACCCTTAGTGAATTTGAGAAATATTTAATGTTTCAGTTTCTGTTGTGGTAAGCAGCACTAGAAAAATATTCTCTTACATAATTAAGTTTAAAGTGGCCCATTTACAGATCTCTGCTGCTTTTAACAACTGGCAGCTACCATTTGCTTATTTAAAAATTAATGGTATTTTTTTATCTTTGGAGTAAAATCTTTGCAAATTATTGCTTTGATGTGTCATTTTGAATCCCTGATCACTGGATGATCCTCCTACCCTTTAAGTAACACCAACTGTGAAATAAATATTTTGATCCAGTTCCCCAGGATTAAAAATAATGACCAGTCAGCTTGCTCAGGGTTTCTCTGCCCATTTCTATCTCCTGCCAGGCACAGCTTTGCCTGGGCACTATCTGTCTCTGACACCATCTCTCTCATGCACCTAGGCAATCCCACAGACTCTGGTATATGAATAGTCATATAATCTGAGGAAACACCTTAAACCACTATCTAGAAACATGCCAAATTTGATGAAAAAGCTGCCAATAAACAGAGTCCCTCCTGGCACCACATAGATAGGATTTTCTGGCAGCGATACCAAGTTGATGTGTGGTCGTGTGGCTCTGGGGACAGAAGGAACAGGGGTCTGAGTGTGGCAATCAGCTGTGCCCACAAGTGTGTCAGAGTGGAGGGCCCAGTGGGCAAACACTCTGGAAGTGTGGACACAGGACATCTCACATTAGTGTAAACAATCTGAAGAATAAAATAAGTTTGAAAAGCTACAAGCATAAAAAAACAAAAGGCCAGCTTCAGCTGACAATCTCTGGTGTATATCCTCTGCAGCTTTCACACTTTTAGAAGTATCCAGTCACCCTTGTCTGCAAGAAAGTTATGCTAAGCCTCCAAGACTAAGCTGAAAAGTTGTACCACTGCATTTCTTATATGAGTCTTAGAATTGAAATACGGCTTTTGTGAAAAAGGTGAAGTTCAGCCTTTCATATAAGAATATGACACATTCAGAAGTTTCACTGTTCCTAGTGAACTTTCTTCAGAATTCCTTGGTCACTAGGCTATTTTTTTTTTTCTTTTCTAATGTTCAGTTAAACTAACACAATCCTACCATCTGAAAGGAAAAGGTTAAATGCACTCAGCAGATTGGAAAAGGGTGTTTCAGGAAGTGCTGTCAGATTCTTACACTTACCTCCAGACTATTTCAAAGGTAAATGCCAGCAAAAACACAGGAATCAGTCATAAATCTTCCTTCACTGTGCCTTTATAGGACTTTTATGGGCTCATGTGTTCCTTTTATTCTTCGGCAAACTCTCTTTCCAAATATTTCAGATGCACACATTAAGACTGCAATTTAGCCAATTACCCAAAGCTTAATTAAATTCCTGGGAAAATCTTTCAATGACCAACATTAAACAAGGTATTTGTAAAGAAAAATCCTTAAAAGATATAAATGTTCTCCTTTACAGCAATATGTTGAATAAGTTTAAATATGTTAAATAGGAATGCAGATTGTATAACATGACATTATAATTTAGATAACATTGTTTCAAAAATTCCAGTCTAAACCAATCTATCATTTCAAATGGCTATTTTTCTTTAAAATGACATTTTAAATTGAAAATGTAATTTTAAGGGGTATGCTGCATTTGAAAATGAACTTTTCAAACAAAACACTGGTACAACCACATATGGTCCCAACAAAGAAATCAGAGGGCTCTAGGCCACAGGATGACAAACCCTGATGAAATAAAAGACTACTTAAAATTGTGCTTTTAAGTTCATCAAGTGCATGCAGACCTCTTGAACTTGAACTTAAAGCACAGAGAAGAGACAAAAAACTTTTCCCATAGAGTTTACCACCCAGGCCATCTTCAAGCCATCCTATGCCAGCTGCTAGCAAGAACATAGGAAAAAGACTAGGCAGAGGTGGCAAGCCCAAACACACAATATGGGCAGCAAGGCAGGAACTAGGGACTTGGGAATTATCTGGCACCTGCGTGTAAAAACACTTGTGTACTTGCCCCAGAAGATGTGTTTTATCTGCAGCTCCTTGTTCTTGCCCCCAAACAGTAAGCTCTAGGAACAGAGCCTCTGCAGTCCTTGCACAGTCTAGGGCTCAGTGAAAGAAAAAAAAAAATTCCTAAACATGCTGACCCATTTGTGCGTAAACCAGTTTCATCAAAACAAACTACTAGTACATGGGACTCGCACATTCCCAGTAATACAAGCAGATTAACTTCCTTGCAGGTCACAGCTAGCCTGTAGGATCAGCAGCAGATGAAAGCCAGTCCAAGACTGGCACACTACATATTGTGGTATGACACTTGATTGACAGTTGAAAAGACAGAGGTACCAATCCTAGCTGATGGCCACATACAAGGAATATGCATCCCAGAAATTCAAATATTACTTGAAAGTCATATACCTGAAAGCATAATAAGTGTAACAGATGGGACAAAAGCACCCAGCTGAGTGTTACCAATCAAAGGACAGGTGACAAAAGCATGACAGAAGGCAAACAAATAGCCAATCTGAAAACATGTCATATCAACCAGTCATTGCATACAAGAAGGGCTGCATTTTACCTCTAGAGTCGGGCTGCTAAAAGTGTTCACAGCATTCTAGTGCTGTCAGGCCAACAGAATACCTGTGCTTTGTAGCCTATTATATACTCTTCTTCCTCTGTTAAGAAAAATTAATTACAAATTATATCAAGTTTCAGTCTTGGGAGGTCTGGACCCTAGTAGGGAAGATGCAAACCTCAAAGTGGCATGCTTTAGTTTGTTCTTTCAGTCAAAATGGAGACAAGACAGATGCACAGAAATATGTTGCCTCAAAAAATCTGGGTAGTTTGTGGGGAAACATTCCTCCAGCTGAGGTATTTGACTCATACTTGTCCTCTAGAAAGAGCTGAATTCAACTTTATATGCCGATTCATTCTTTGAATGTAAAGAGTAAACTGTGTGATAAACATGTTAGAGTTTGAAACAGAGTGGTGAAGTCTGGCAATGCCATGTAGCCTAGTTGTTAGGTGTAGGTTAGCTTTATAAAGCCAAGCCCTGTTGACACAGAGTGAAATAAAATATAATTCATCTAATATATTTGTCATAGAGGTTCTCCAGAAACAGAAAATTACATATGTTAAAAATATAGTTAAAAATATAAGAAATAGAAAATACAATTAATAAGAAATAGAACCTGAACGGATTGTTATGTAGGGGATAGAATTTGAGATACCCTTGCCAAACTGATCTTAAATTTCTTATTCCTACAGCTCTCTTCCCTTCAAAGAGAGACATAAGTGTTCAGCACCTCTCTGAATAATCCCTAGACATCACTTCTGAAAATTTAGTGTTAAAGACTACAAAGGCTGTCATTTTTTCTTTATGTCAAAGAAGTATTAACTGAAAACTGCTGCCAGACTGGACAGTCTTGCTCTCCCTTCATTTCTGGCTGTAGGTACTTAGGCCCAGAGCAGTAAATTCGTGCTGTTCAACACACAGTCACAAGACTTGAGGCAAGGGAGGAAGCCAGAAAATGCAGGGTGAAGAAGGAAGGATCCCAGCTATGTGGTCACATTGGCTTACTGATACAGCCACAGGAATTGTGACCAGAAATATGACAGGGGAAAAACTCTCTCAGTGGCAGCTTTCAGTTGATCAGACTAATGGTTACATTACAATAGTATAAAATATTAAAATAGCAGATTGAAAAACTGGAATGGGTTCTTTTCCTTATTCTTCTGTATCCTCTCTTTCCTGCTTTTAGACTGCAGATCTTTCTGTCTTTCTTCATGGGCAGGTGCCTCAATGACCAGTACTAACCAAATAGTACATAGTAAGTTTCACATATTCACATTATCTAAATTATCCCAAAGTAGCTAAATTATTCATTCAGATAATGTCCACAGATAAATTTACATATGCTGACTATGTAATCAAAATCAAGCAGAGAGAAGATGGCCCATGAAAGGTAATAAATGCATTCATGTAGCCAACTGCATATAACATGTGTTTGCAAAACTGCTTGTTGATGTATTTCCAGGGTAATATGCAGCAATGTGTAAGGAATCATGTCTGCAAGAAATCCACGCACTTGCATTTTGTGTTGGTGATAATTTTGTTTCAAGACATTAAGAAATTGCATTTTGTTTTGGCAAATTTATGTCATCTATTTGTGTCATTTCTTATTCCTCACAGCAACAGAGAATAAGCTCAAATGCTTCAGAGGTGCCACAATATAGCACCTCAGTAATCTTCTCACTTTTTATTGCTGGTAGACAGAAATTGCTCCCTGCCCTATAAATTACAACGGAAGGAAATAGTCTATTAGATAGACAAATTCACACAGAGTTAAATGTACTATATTATGGACACAGCAGTTGCACTTCTGTCATGACATTTGAAAACATATTATTACCTGTTCACATGAGACACACATAATACCAGTGTATTACACACAAGGAACCCCTGTTGAATATTACCCTTTTTATCTTTTCCAGATATGCACACTTCTTGTAAATGAAAGGGAAAAAAATCCCACACGGGTTTCAACTTCTGTTTGTTGCATAATATTCTTTAACATCTACCTATGGCAGAAAAACCATCTATTTGCTCATTTCTAGCCAAAACATTCACTGTTGCATACAGCTAAAATTGTCATAGCAAACCTATTAACCCACCATGGTCCAGCCCAAACCTCGACAGGAAAGCAGCAGCTCAGTAGAGCCGAGGCTGTTGGCCGACTGCAGCACATCCCTGCTCACCACTGTTCTGGGAAGGTCAGCAAGATCCAATCTGCCACTCGGCCGCTCATGGCTTTAGGACTGATCAGCAAACAGCAGCTATGACTTCCTGCTCTTTAAAAAAGCCTAACAGATTTTGCATTTCCCAAATGGTTCTGAAAGTTTCCAACGCTCTATTTCAGACATTACTCTTACAGAAAATTATCTAACTGAGCAGTAGGTCAGAACACAACAGGATCTCCTCTAGGCTTACTGTGGTATAAATATGACCAAAATTATGGCTTTATTTTCACATAATCTATATATTCAAAAGTATATCAAAATTATTCTATAAGACAAATAGGTCAATATTTGAATTATTGCCCAAAGGCCTCTGCTCTTTGATTTACTTCTGGTTTGGTTTTAATTTAGTTCTAACCTTAAAAAAAAAAAATTGAAATGTCAGTAACAGTTTTAAAACTGGTCTCTTTCTTTATATGGCTTCATCGAGCATCTCAAGTACTTATTTTTTAAGTCAAGCATGTAGCATTAGATACCCAAGCTTGAAACCATAGTCACTTGATTTCATATACATATTTACATAGATTTACAAATCACAAAGATAAATAATTCTAACCAACAGTCTATTACCAAATCCAGAATCCAAAATCCAGTTTCAATCAGGTTATCTTGAAAAGTATAATGCATAAAATGGAAAGATAAGCCAACAGTGCAGAGATACTTACTGAAGAAGGCTCAATGGTGTATTCATACTGCAGCCTCAGTGCTGCTCCAAAAATAGTGTGGGAACTGCCACAAGACATATCCTTCATTCCTTTTTTTCACTTACTGATAAAATGTGAAGAACCTTTTGCATTCCTACCCAAGAGCTCAGCTGCCCTCCAGCTCCACACTCCAGAGCACACATCCCACAGGAACTGAACAATGGTGCAAATGTACATACAGCAGCAGACTATGAAAAGGTAAGTACACATAACACTACATCATGGTGCATAAGAGAAGGTTTGCTACTGCACATGCTAGAGAGTCAGAAGATGAGAAAAGATATAGGAAAAGAGAAATAAAGGCCATCCCACACCAACATGATGCAGCTCTGCAGACCCACAAAAATCCACCAAATAAAAGAGACATCAACTCTTAGTTGAACTTAGAATATTTAAATATGTAGGTTTTGGTTTAGATTTGATTCACATTCAAAGCACCTTCTAACAAATGGTTTGGGTTCTGTTTTGTTTAGGGAAACGGGAGATATTTTTTCTGAATTTATCAGATGGAATTCAGCTAAACCTCTTGACATATATGTGCAGAAGCAAAAAGCAAAAGGGCATATTCTCAGACAAGAAATTGAACTGGATCAAGCTTTGTCTTAAGAGCTTAAGCAATTGTTATTACTATTTGGAAAAAAAAAAAGTAATTTCAAGCTTAGCAGCAAGATTCCTAATGAAATATTTTATTTCTCCTTTTAAAATCCAACAATTCCCCTCAAAAATACTCTGTAGTAACTACAAGGATGTAATAAGGTAGCCTTGCTAAATTAATGAATCACAATAGTCCAACCTTTTCTTATGGATGCAGTATGCTCTCATCATAGCAAATTCATTTGATCAGAAAATACAGTTGATAGGCTTATAGATTTTCTATGTAAAATCATATTCAATAGGAATTACTCTCTTCCAGTGGGGTGCTAATTCAGTTCATCTAACAATATGAGCACTAATATCTGATCTTCTGTGTATCTGAATCTGTACTGGACTCCAAACTTATCTCAGAACCTCTAACCACAAGTATAAATTATTTTTTTTACTGCATCATCTTATACAAGACTTCTTCCCTCTGTACAGCAATTGTGCACATGTCTAATGGTAGATACATATCATCTCATGTCCTCACATCATCCAAGGATTAAACAGGCAAAGAAAATTGCTTCAGAGTGCTGATAGTACCAAAATGGGAATCTAAGGCATAGAAGTTGTTCTTCAGTTGACTGTTCCCCATGACAATTTTAGTGTAGAACCTAACACGGACAAAAAATTTAAACAGCATACTCCATTCCTTTCCCAGTTGCACAAATTCCTATTCTAAACATTTCTGTAGTGATTCCTATGTAATAATTCACAGTATGCAGTAAATAAAGCCTCTATTCTTTGACTAAACTTAGAAGACTGATGTGTACAGTAATGTGACTTCACATTCATTAAGCACTGAAATGCTTTACTTCCTTTCTATTAGATCCAATTTTTAAAAAATTTCTACTTAGTGTATTTCATTTGGGCTAACTTTTGTCTAGCATTACACTTTTTAAGGAGTCTCAGTTGTCATGAAAACAGTTTGAATCTCTCTCACTCTCAGAGAGACAAAGTTGCAATGAAAACTCTAATTTTGAATCTGGGATTCAGAATCAGCCATAGCTCACAGACCTTGTCCTTATTTTTGAAAATGTCCCCTTTGATGTCATCAGAAAAGGATCAAGTAGCCAGCAAATGCAGTCCTGAGGAATTTCTCTGGGACAAGGAGACTTCCACCAAGTAATCTGGTATCAAGTCTACCCTACAAAGACCACCTCCAGACTATGTTCATTTTAGGCTACTACATGACTTAAACCTGGTTCACATCAGAAGATATTCTCACTTATTTTGTACTGTATCTACCCTGTAATAAACAAGGCAACTCATTTTATTTCTGGAACAACCTGGAGGGACAGCATAGAGTTGGGGTCAATATCAGGCAATGCAGCTTTCAGGTTGCTTGCCATTTCCAGACAGATCCACAGTTGTTGACAATAAAGCGAATTAGAGAGAGAGAGGAAACAAGACAAGTATGAGTCAGAAAACAGGTCATACATGAAAACAGCTCGAAGCTATTAATATCTAATGCTGCCATTTAATAAATAATATGGAAGCTGATGCTAACCATACAGTGACATTTTAGATCTTCTTGAAAAGGCAGTCTTGGCCTAGGTAATTTATGCTTAAATGTTGTTTGTTTGGGTTGTTGGTTTTTTTTTTAAAGAGTACAGACATCATTTAATATTTGCTTATGTACTGCTTTTTGTACTGAAACACATCTCTCCCTCTGAAGAATAAGATCTTCAGTGCTTTGCTGAAGTGAAACCAGCAAAATCCTCATCTTAAATAAGGAATACAATGAACTGAGGGGTCATGTCTCTCAGTTCATGACAGAACCAAATTAGAGAACAAGAAAAATTGGTGCATTACCTCCTTGCTTCTGTGCAATCATCCCTTATCTACCTATGAAATTAATAAATACAAGGTAGTTTAGTATACAATTTCATATAAGGGCTGAAGTGGAAATATATTTATGCTGTATTTTTTCCAAGAAAAAAAGCTGAGTATGTGTGTTTAACAAGTCTGTAAATCATTTTTGTTCCATTTCAGTTACAGTGTATAGTCATACCAGTGTTAGTTTCCAAAATCATACTCACTGACAGAGCACCTGCTCAATATTTTGGATATTTTCATCCTTGCTCATATGTAGCCTCATGTCGTCTTTCTTATTCAAGCCTGCTCTGAAAACAGTCTTGTTGATTTTCCACGTGTGATTTTCAAGAGTACTCTTCATTATAACAGTTGGGCATTTCACAGGTATCAGTGAATGTTTATTCATAAGGGTCCTGTCTAGTAAAGCAGTAGTATCTTCATTTCACATTAGGACATTAGGAAGCAAGAGAGAAAGATATATGCACACAAATTTAGTTTTCGCACCTTTCAGCTTCGGGAAGGCTGATATTACAATCTTACTGATGTAACTGTATTATATTTTTCCATGCACATGAGAAATACAAAACCTTTAAAGAAATTAAACAATCAACACCCAAAACAGGATCTCACTGAGTCCTTTTAAGTGGCAGTTGGTGTTTCAGGAGTGATGGAAGTTCATATCTACAGCACCAACCTCTTCCACTTGGGCCACTGAAAAAAACAACAGCCAGGCTAATCCATTACCTTCTGGGTAAATCTGTAATAGATGAGAATAAAATGCAAGAGTTGCATGTATCTGTTGGGAGGAAGATTATTCTACGTAAGCCCAGCTCCATATTCCCTGTTTCTCTCTTTCAGCTTTTTTGTTTCCTCATGCTCTGCAACATGCACTTGCTCTTTTTCAATCTTGTATATAGCCCCGGTCCCCAGTCCAAGTCTCAGTCCCTAAGTACCTTTAAATTTCACTCTTTATCTCCATCTCAGTCTTCTCTAGAGCTTCTTCAATTTTATTTTTCTGGTTCACCTCAAACTCTTCCAGGTCCATATATAACATCTACTTTCTCCTGCAAGAGTACTCTCTCTTTTCTTCATCATGTTCCGTCTGACAGTTCACAACAGCCTGCTACAGCACCTCACCAGAGATTCAAAATCTCTACCTTACCAGACCCACTAGATTTCTTCACTGGCCCTATTCTTTTCTTCAATGAGACCACCTGTATTAACTCCTTGTCCCATCTTCCCATTTTGCAAGCTTAGGTTTTACCACATATTACTGCTGTGACTTTTGCTAAACTCTTTAGAACTAACACAGACAAAGCAGAAGACCATTTTTCTCATTCCCAGTGTAGTGAGATATGGGCTGCACAGATGTACTATAAGGGGAGTGGAAAATGACTGGACTGCTAGTCTCAACAGGTTTTTATCAGCAGTTCAAATCTGGCCAGGTACTAGTGGCATTCTTCAACACTGAAGTGAATATTTCATTAACAACAGAGATGAAGGGAGAAATTGAACCCCTAGCAAGTTATTGACCGATACTAAACTGGAGGGGAGGGGGCACACAGAGTGGTAGATATGCTGCAAAGCAAAGCTGCCAATCAGAGGGACTTCAACAGGCTGGAGTATTGGCCCAATAGGAATCTCATGAAGTTCAACGCTGGAAAATGCAGAGCCATGCACCTGGGATGGAATAACCCCCTGCAGAAATACAGAAGGGGCTGGAAAGCAGCTCTTGAGAAAATGACCTGCGGGTGCTGGTGGACATGTTGAACAGGAGTCAGCAATATGCCCTGGCAGCAAGGAAAGTCAAATACATCCTGGGCTTTACTAATATAAACACAGACAGAAGGCTGAGACCAGAGCTTGTTTCCCTCTCCTTGGCACTTGCAAGACTGTTTCCATTTTGGGACTTCCAAGCTGAAGACAGTCTTTGACAAACTGGAGCAAGCCCAGTGGACAGCCACCAAGATGAGGAGGGGGCTGGAGCAAAGGATATATGAGGAAGTGCTGAGAGAACTGAATTTGTTTAGTCTTCCAAAGAGAAGGCTACGGCAGGATTTTATTGCTGTCCTCAACTAAGTAATGCGAGAATTTAAAGGAGATAGATAAAGCCTGACTCTTCTTGGAGGCACACAGTGAAAGGATGAGAGACATCTGATACAGATTTCGACAAAGAATATTACAATTATACATTAGGAAAAAGTTTTTCATGGTGAGGGTGGTTCAGCACTATAACAGATGGTCCTCTGTGGATGTGGAGTTTCCATTCCTGGGTATCTACAAAACTCAACTGGGTAAGGACCTGAGCAACCTAACCTAACTTTGAAGTTAGCCCTGCTTTGAGTAGGATATCAACCAGATAATCTCCAGAGGCCCCCTCAAACTTAGATTACTCTGTGGTTCTCATCTCTCAGTAACTTGCCTCAGCCCACAGTAATAATTGCAGAGAAAGTCCTGTTCAAAAGCCATGTAGCTGTGCAATGAAGCAACCTCACAGGTTTTGTCAGAGAAAGATGCTTTTGCAATCAAGTCAATACATAATCACTGAGAGAAGTTGGAGCATGCATAGACATGAAATTTCATATAAATTAGCTCTTAAATGCAAACAAATTCCCACTGTGAACAGTGAGATGCTTCAAAAGTTTGTAGATTAAATTTGAGTAGGTTTTCTGGGAAAATAAAACAAAAATATACCTGATTTGACAGCATCTCCACTCTAAAATATATAAGAGCTATAGCTGTAATACAAGGGTGTCTATGTTGTCCAACAACAAAAGGAGGGGGGTTTTTTGCATGAGTATAGAAAAAATTTATTTTCCCTTCATGATACTTAGAAAGTTGAGCCCTTTTTTCTCAAAATGTTAAAAAAAAAAATTACCTGGGACAATCACCTAACACTGAAAATATGAGCCAAAGCTGAACAACGTAAGTAACAAAAGAGAGGAACCTAGGCAGACTTGGTAATAAGAACTGTTACTACAACTGTTTGTAAATAAAGTGGAATTTTTCCCCAAGATGTTTAAAAATTTCTCTGCAGAATGAGATATATTTCCACTTTGTTTCATTTTTTATTGCTTGGATCAAGAAATAGTAATAGGAACTTCACTTAACAATGTGCAACCTGCTTTAGTAATGTTTGACTTCTTAAGCTGCAATATGCCTGGAAGATAGTCTTAACACATGCCTTTTACAATTGCACTGTTTATGGTATTGTTGTCATTAAAACTTTCAGCTATATTCTTTTATATGAGTTTCTATCTCACCACCATTCTCTATGAACCTAATTAGAATGCTCTCAGATTTCTTCTATTCTCCTGAACCACCATTTCCAGAATTTGCATGCTTTATCTCTTATTATTACCCTTGTGGATGAAAATTAGGATTATATTTCTCCTAACATGGCAAGACAAAGCTATAAATACTTTTCAATCCATATGTGCTAAATAATCCAAACCATGCAAAGTTATTGCAAGGTAATAAATGTGTTACAGTGGCTCATATGTTGGCAATATATGCATTTCCTTGCTTGTGTTTATCAGTTTGTCTGAAAGAGGAGCATTATTTTACTGCAGAATGGAAGCCAACAGGGAAAGTTGTTCTTTGACATTAGCTCCCCAAAGATATCTACATTTGGTGCACACTCTCAGCCATAGTATTCTTTGTCACTGCTACAGTTTCCTGGATACAAGGATTTTGTGATCTGTAATTTGAAACACGGATCTTACTGTCAAGTTCAAGTTGTAACTAATAACCAAACCAGGGAACACTTACTTGAATTAATTTTCTCTAGACACCAGCTGATACAAGTTACTGAATAATAACTAGATACTGCTTGATCAAGATAGCTCAGCAAAACAAATTTTTAAGAATGCTTACTAGCTTTACAAACTGAAAACACAGATGACAAGGTATTATGTGACATTTTGTTTTTACCAAAGATCAGATTTTGTATTACTTGTCTTCAACGATAAAATTAAATGACAATTTTTAGAGGTAGCACCTTCTAAGCTTCCATCTGTTTACAGATCAATTTGAAGAGGAAAAAAGAGTAAGTAAGTTTCTAAAAAACTAAATATTTTTCATGGATTTATGAATGAATAGATCTTGTCTCTCAAACTTGAATTACATTTAAAGTTAAAAAAAAATAAAAGAAAAGGTGCAATAGAAAGAAAGAAGTAGGTATTATATATTCCAATTTTAACAGGGCTATATGTAAAAACCGCAATGGAGGCTATCTGGAAGGCATATTATGAGTTTCCCAGTCTTGTGATTGAAGATTTGGGGCCTAAATTTTATGCCACATCTTCTGCAGCTGCTGCTTTCTGCACAGCATCTTCCAAACTATTTTTATTTAGCATGAGCTGAGACTTTTCCTGTGTTACAGTAAATTTCACTTCGCCTTTCTTCCTAGCTTTGATGGCCCTTTTGTAGCATCCTAGAAAGTTTTCCAGTCACATCTTAGCAGCACAAATCGGTACTGAATTAGGCTGTGGTGATCAAAACAGTGTTTCTGCATGATAACAAGTAATAAAATAAGAGGGAGGGAAGTCTGGAAGTAGCAATTGAGTTGGACATTTGCACTAAAGATTGATGAGACATTGAAAAAAAAATCTTCAATTAATCACAGAATCATTTGGTTGGAAAAGGCCTTTAAGATCATTGAGACCAAATGTACCTGTTCACTACTAAACCATATCTCTGAGAACCTCATCTACCCATCTTTTAAATACCTCCAGGGATTGGTGATTCAACCACTTCCCTAAGTAGCCCATTCCAGTCCCTGATAACCCTCTCAGTGAAGAAATTTTTCCTGATATCCAATCTGAACCTCCCCTGGTACAACTTGAGAATATTTCCTCTTGTCCTATCACTTTTTACTTGGGAGAAGAGACCAACACCCACCTCACTACACCCTCCTTTCAGGTAGCTGTAGAGAGCAGTAAGGTCTCCCCTCAGCCTCCTTTACTCCAGGCTAAACAACCCCAGTTCTCTCAGCCACTCCTCATAAGACTTGTGCTCCAGACCCTTCACCAGCATCATTGCAAAGAAGAAATATGCAGCTTTTCCCTGGAAAATCAGTTAAAAGCAGTTTCCTTATTCAGATATGGTGATCGAGATGGAAAAATACATTGCTTACTTGTATATCTTATGAATGAGAAGTGAAACGCATACTGGATCTGATGGTCACAACACAAGTGAGATACTCAGTGATGTCAAGATTGGAGGCAACCTGGGCTGCAGTGATCACACACAGGTGGAGTTCGCAGTCCTGAGGGATATGGTCAGGCAAAGAGCAAAGTCCAAATCCTGAATTTTAGGAAAGCAAACTTCCAACTCTTCAAGGAGTTTGTCAATAGGACCCTTTGGAAAACTGCCCCCAGTGACAAGGGAGCAAAACATAGCTGGCAGATCTTAAAGGATGCTTTACATATAGTGCAAAAGCTCTCAATCCCCAGGCATAAGAAATCAGGCAAGGAAGGCAAGAGACCAGCATGGCTGAGTCAAGACCTGCTGGTCAAACTAAAGGACAAGAAGGAAATGCACAGGCAGTGGAAGCAGGGACAGGTATCCTGGGAGGAGTATAAGGACATGGCCCAGTTGTGTAGGGATGGGGTCAGGAAGGCCAAGGCACAGCTGGAGGTGAACTTGGCAGTGGATGCAAAGAATAAGAAGGGCTTCTACAGGTATTTTGGTCAGAAAAGGAAGGTCAAAGAAAGCATACCCCCCTAATGAGCAAGACTGGCAAATTGGTAACAACAGATGAAGAGAAGGCTGAGGTGTTCAACAACTTTTTGGCCTCAGTCTTTTCTGGCAACATCTCTTCCCATACCTCTAGAGTAGAAGGACCACAAGACAGGGACTGGAGGAGCAAAGTCCCTCCCACTGTAAAAGAAGATCAGGTTCATGACCACCTGAGGAATTTAGATATATGTAAGCCTATGGGACCTCCCAAGATGCATCCGAGTCCTTAGTGACTTGGTTGATGCAGTTGCCAAGCCACTCTCCATGATATTTGAAAAGTCATGGCAGTCAGGTAAAGTCCTGGTGACTGGAAAAAGGGAATTGTTACATCTATTTTTAAAAAGGGTAGAAAGGAGGACTCTGGGAGCTACTGACCTGTCAGCTTCACCTCTGTGCCTGTGAAGATCATGGACAGATCCTCTTAGAAGTTATGCTAACGCACATGGAGGACAGGAAGGTGACTCAAGACAGCCAGCGTGGCTTCACAAGGGCAAGTCCTGCCTGACCAAACTAGCAGCCTTCTATGATGGAGTGGCTACATCAGTGGACAAAGGAAGAGGTATAGATGTCATCTATCTGGAATTCTGTAAGGCCTCTAACATGGTCCTCCACAACATGCCTCTCTCTAAATTGGAGAGAGATGGATTTGATGGGTGAACTGTCTGGTGGATGAGGAATTGGTTGGATGGTCACATCCCAAGAGTAGTAATCAAGGGCTCAATATCCAGATAGAGAAGTGACAAGTGGTGTCCCTCAGCGTCTGTACTGGGACCAGTACTGTTCAATATCTTCATTAATGACACAGACAGCAGGCTCAAGTGCACCCTCAGCAAGTTTGCAGGTTTGACATACCTGAGGAATAGATGTTGTCCAGAGGGACCTAGACAAGCTTGAGAAGTGGGCCTGTGTGAACCTCATGAGGTTCAACAAGGCCAAGTGCAAGGTTCTGTACCTGGGTTGGAGCAATCCTCTATATCAATACAGACTGGGGGACTGAGAGAAGCCCTGTGGAGAAGGACTTGGGGGTACTGGTGGATGAAAAGCTGGACGTAAGCTGTCAATGTGCGCTCGCAGCACAGAAAGCCAGGTGTATCCTGGGCTGCATCAGAAGTGTGGCCAACAGGTCCAGGGAGGTGATTCTGCCCCTCTACTCCACTCTGATGAGACCCCACCTGGAGAACTGTGTCCACCTCTGGAGTCCTCACTACAAGACATGGACCTGGTGAAGCAGGTCCAGAGGAGGGCCACAAAAATTATCAGAGGGATGGAACACCTCTCCTATGAAGAAAGGCTGAGAGAGCTGGGGTTGTTCAGCCTGGAGAAGAGAAGGCTCCAGGGACACCTTATTGCAGCCTTTCAATACTTAAAGGGGGCATATAAAAAAAGATGATGACAGACTTTTCAGAACAGTCTGCAGAAATAGGACTAGTGGAAATGGATTTAAATTAAAAGAGGGTAGATTTAAATTAGAGATAGGGAAGACTTTTTTAATTATGATGGTGGTGAGACACTGGAACAGGTTGCCCAGAGAAGTGGTAGATGGCCCATCCCTGGAAACATCCAAGGTCTGGATGGATGGGGCTCTGAGCAACCTGATCTAGTTGAAGATGTCCCTGCTCACTGCAGGGGGGTTGGATCAGACAGCCTTTAAAGGTTTCTTCCAGCCCAAGCTATTCTATGACTCTATTATTATCCTGTAGATTTATGATTTTCTTGTCTCTAACAGGTATCACTGTAAGTATGTGGTACATTAAATCTAGCAAGTAGTATCGCACATGTTCATAGTCTTGCACCAGAAGAAAAAATATCTTCAGTCAGATGATGTAAGAACCCTCCCAGCAACTGGAATCTGAGGTTGGCAAAAAAGCAGAAATACCTTGCCTTGCCCAATGTCACACTGATCAGGGTTCCTACTGAGCTGTGGTAAATGATGACCTTTTGCAGTTCACTGAAAGGCCACCCAAATGCATAGGGATAATGTACAACCTCAGATGTGACTTCTCTCTGTACAATCAGTTTTGCAAACAGCCACTATAATGAAAGCAATGAAAGCAACACTTTAAATGAGAATGTTGAATGACAGCATCGCCACTCTAATCTCAGTTCTGATGCCTGAATAGATAACAGAAAGCTCCCTGAAGACAGACCACGGAGGTCATGATTAGTTTCAGTCTTTCACTGAAAACAATATCAAATTACTGAAATTAGCAAAATCTCAATTTCTTAGAAGAAGTGGATGCACTTCTGTTGCAGGACTCTTCTCCTCTGTGTTTGGAGCTGTGCCTTAGTTCTGGTCAGCCTTTCTTGTTGGTTTAATAAAAAATGCTGGTATTTGGTGTTCACTTTGCAATTGCTGAAGGAACTGGTGCCAGCAACTAATGCTTTCCCTATCAGAGCAGATATGGCCAGCAGTGTTTGTTGTTTTAATAGCCTCAGAGCAAGAGTGATCAAGGCCAATGACACAGAGTCAATTCCCCATCTTCCTCTCAAGGGACATAGTGCGGTGTCTATCTGAAGGGAGATTACATACGGTGACCACTTTGAGTCTTTAGAAACAAGGAACACACAGGTGGGGTAAATTTCATATAACTTTGGACATCACTGGGTACTCATCTTCATCCAGTAGATATCTGTACCAGAATGAGTCACTTTAGCCATCTTTTTTTATAGTAGAGAAACTTGTATTTTTAGACCCTAATGCACCTGGTCTATTTTAATCAGGTACCTTA
>NW_010296177.1:29620-37750 GCF_000700745.2 Antrostomus carolinensis | reverse complement strand
TTTCCCTGTGTCTCCCCAGACTAAGAAGGGAGTGATGCTGTTGTCCATACTGCATGCCATTTGAGGTGTTCTAGGTGATGAACCTCACCAACACCCACCTCCTACTCTAAAAATGTATAGCTACAGAGTAGGTCCTGTGTCATATCTGCTAGACCCATCTGACCTTACAGCCTCAATTGGCACCAGATGCCCAAGGAGTGGAAAACTGAATAAAGACCTAGGTGTCTACATTTAATCAGGTGAACCCTATTCTATATGGGCTGCCTGAACAACCATGAGTTTTATCCACAAGTCTTAAATCCACATGAAAACAACTCAGTATATGGAGCACTTCCTAGGTTTGTGGTTTGTGCAAAAAATGTCTGCTAAAGAAATGAAGAAAGTTTTCTTCAATACAAAAAAAATTTTGAAAAGGAAGCTCAGAGACAGCAGGTGAGAATCATATCCCTGCTTTGGTAGCAAGAAGGATAAAGAGGAAGTTTAACAGCTCCTTTACCCCTTTCCACCACTGCCTGGCCTTATTCAGAGGCATAAGGAGGCACAGAACGTGCTTCTCAACAATATGGGTTGATGACTTTATGGTGCAAGCGCACTTGCAGCGGGATCCACACCAGCACATTCTCGAAGAGCTGCAGAATCAGCCAAGTTGGTTCGTACAAGTCCCTTTTAATTGTAATGTATGAGTATATCAGAACATTTAACAGGTTTATCTTTACAACATCTCCATGAGATAGGATAACTCCATGTTTTCCTGTCTCTTTCATTACAGTCATCTGTTGCTGTAGAATTGTCAGAGATATCAGTACAAGCTCTGAAAACAGGAATACTCCAAGTGTTTAAGAAACCGTCTGAACACTTGGACTATTCAAGAAAGGACCTCAGAACAGATTGATGCTTTAAAGAAAAATAAACAAACAAATAAACAAAAACACTACCCCACATAGTACTCCTTCACGTTACGGAATACTTCATCCTACATAAAAAAAGAAAAAAATATCTTTGCATTTTGCATTCATTGTAACATTCTTTTAATTTTAAAATTTGGAACAATCCTCTTTTTTTAGAGCTTAAGGTGAATAGCTAGAAATACACATAAAGAATCAGACAAGGTTATAAAATGCATATTAGCTTAAGTAACTGTTTTTCAGACTGATGGATTTATGAATTACAGTAGAAGAGGGATTGATCTATATTTGTAACATTTTTCAATTTTAGCAAGCATTAAAAATTAAAGCTGTGATCATATGTATTGGAACAGCAGGTTTAAAATGTTTCAGTGTCAACTTCAGCATGATAATTGGGACTAAAGCTAAATACATACTTTATTATATTAACCTAAGCTCAGGGTCAGAGGTATTAGAAGATAGTCACAACCTAGCCACTAAAAGTGAGGGACTAATGAATGATTTTTCGTCTGATGTTTCTGTTTGTACACTGATTTGCCCTGCCTCTATCACTCACTACAGACTGACAGACAACTCCATCATTAAATAGCTAGTAGACGCAGTCCAATTTCACGTGGGTTTTGGCCAAATTTGGAAACAGCACTAAGTGCAGGCTACAGAGAACCTGAAATACAGGCACAATTTTACTTCAGATCTGAAAATTTCAAACTCAGTGGGATGACACTGGAACATCATGCACTGGCAGAACAAAAAGCTTTCATCTTCACTCTTGGTTCTAGGAATTTACTGCAGTAAATTAGCTATTGAAAGGCTTATTGGTTTTGCCCTGAATGAAAAAAATCTGCCAAAAAGCACAAGGAAATAACCAGAAATGGCCAGGATGAAAATTTAATAGTTAAGAACAAAAGAAATCTTTCAATTAGTTTACCCTAACATGCATGAGTACAGGATTTCCAGTAATAATAAACTACTAGTCAGCATTTAATAAAAAATTTTACTATAATATTGATTGAGAAAATAAAATCTATGTAACATTTCAAGATAATTAAAAACATAACTAGTGCTATGCCTTCTCCCTCTTACTGGAAGATACCAATACTGTAAGATAAGGGAAAGGTATTTTAGTTTGGCTCCCTATAAAAACCGACACAAGGTCAGACATAAAAGGGGTCATGTTAGAGACAGCACAATTTGACTTAATTAAGCCCCTTATCTTTTCTCAGATTCTGATGTCCCATGATTTAGAAACTCTAGAAAGGAAGAAATTGGTATATTTTTGTATACTTTACAAAATAATTATTTTCTCAATGTATTGTTATATTCATCAGCTAGATATAGAACTCTGTTGCTATCCTGCAACAAGAGACAAAGCCTTTTGAAAGAGGAAACACAATTAGAAAGAAATAAAATGTAATTTCAGAATTAACACATGTAGCTACGTATGTGTCTATAGCAGCACAATTTTGTATACTTATTAACAAAATCAAATTACATGAGAGGTTTTCCCTATCACATATGGTAAATTTTGAGTTCTGTAACAGAAAATATTTAACATTTTATCTAAGTATTAACAGAATATAATTTCAGCTCCAGCCTACAATGATTATTTATTGTCCTAGCCACTTGTATCACAGAATGTATTATTTGCATCTCAAATCCATACTAATAGGATGATGCAATACAAATATATCAGTCTTACAGGGGAAATGGCACAAATCTGTTACACAAAAAGGTAAAGAATTGCAGAAGAGTCTTTCTGGGTCTTAGGTTACATTACTTATTATAGAAGTGGGCAGCGATATTGTAAACTGATCGTCATCCATTTTAAATTTTGTTAGGGATTTTGGTTTGAGAATTTTTGCCTTTACCACTCCTACTGGTAGGTTGTTTCAGAAACTCACCATTTTGGTAGTTAGACATCTTCCAGTCTCCAGCATCAATTTATTCATTGCCAGATTACACTGCCCCATGCTCTCTTTTCTCCCATAATCCAATTAAAACCAATGAGATTAGCCAAATAAATAAAGCAAATTGGAACTTCATGCATTACAATGTTTTTTAAAAAACTTGTTTAAAACCCCATGATTAGATACTTATTTCTTTCCCAGACACTGAGCACATATTCAAATTATTTTTAAGACTATTGGTGATTGGATTTGTGCCAAAATACAGGAATAAAGATGTAATAGCTAATGCTGTGAGGATAATAAATATTAAAAATTACAAAAATTAAAAGACAAAAAAGCAATGCTTTCATCAATTTAATTCCAACAGTACTATCCCTGTTAACAAAAGATAACCAAAGCAAGCACTTTGATACACATTTCTTATTACCACATAAGATGCACTTCACAGAGTTATGGCTAGAAGGGCTCATTAAATCATTTGTATAACACTGTATGCAGATAAACTGCCTGCATATCCAAGATCATAAATTCACCTGATTACTGCTGCATTAAGCCCCATCAGCTGCATATGACTAAAACACAACTGCAAGGGAGACACCCATCCTTGATCAAAAGTGTCAGGAAATGGAGAATCCAGGACTGCCCTTACACGTTTGCTCCAGTAGTTAAACTAAAAAAGCACGTTAATTTTATTTTGAAGTGTCTCACTTTAATTCACTGTTTAAAAATAAAACGACATTATTTCCATAGTTCAGCCTCTATTTCCAGGTGATTCTTGGTTTTGATTCCCCCTGAAATAAAATATCCTGACTATAGTATATTTTCTGCCTGTGTATTTCAACTTCACAGACTCACTGCTCCACTGTTTACAGGTCACTTACACACTTTTCACCATAGGCTTGCACTGGACATTCATGTGGAAAAAAAAGAAAAAAAAAAAAGAAAAAAAAAAAAGACCAACCAAAACTTCAATCTAGCGCAAAATGAAGTTTCACTCTCAGGTCACCAGTAATCATTGCAGATCTTTATGCTCTAACATATATTTACTGTTCCTAGAGGTGTTGTATTTGTTTGCACTAAAATGCATTTTGTTTGAACCAATTCAGTTAACAGATCACTCTACTGGACAGTCTGACATAACTGTTATCTTTTACCAGTCTTTATTCTATCTGCTCCCCAGAACTGTGAAAAGTGCAATCATCATCTGGTTTTTTTGGACCAGATTTTGATACCAAATTCTTACTTGGTCTTAGACAGTCTTTAATAACATAAGATGCTGTTCACAGTAATACATTATATTGTGCAAATAAATCTGGCCCTCGATAGAGAAAGAATAATTTGCTTGTATTTATTCAGAGTCATTCAATTTCTTGCAAACTCAACTGTATTTCTCAAATAAACAGATACAGACAGAGTTTAGGGAAAAAAAAATACATCTAACTGTTCACTTTGATTCACTGAAGCCCAGTATAATAAGCTGATGCAAAACTATGTTACTAACACTACACAAACATTAACAGTGTTGGTATTGGTGTGTATGACTAAATTTCTTGGAAGCTACAGTTCTATCAATTTCTACCACTTTACAAATTACGTAAATGTTTTCGCAACTGACAATAAATATTTAAACCAAGGAAAATTATTCCCCCTCTTCAAAGATACTTTTATCTTTTTATTCAAGACAAAAAAAAAAAAAAAATCCTGCTAGTGAGGGACAAAAATCTTATATTTTGAAATCTGGCTTGCCAGATTTATTGTTAATACATATCACCCTCCAATGAAAAATGCAGGTTAATATGTACACAGTTCTTAGGATATCTCAAGAAGGTGGTTACTAACTGAAATATTGTCACTGAGTCAGTTCTAACAGTTTGATTAGGAAGGATATTGTGCTTCTGGACTACTTCCTATATAAGACACTTCTCATACTGTAAAGGAAGCCAGAGGAAAAAAATACTCTTACTACTAGCTAAGAGCTGAACAAACAATCATTCACACAGACATGTGTGATGGTGGAAGTCTTTTTAGTACACTTCAGACAATAATTCTATTATATTACAACAGGGAGGTAATTTGCCATTCTTTAATCAATTATGATTTCATTTTTTCCCAGGAAGCATTTATATTCATTATCCAATTTTTTTCTCATTTATGTACAGTTTTCAAAATTTACAGCTTACAGTCACAGTGAGCTGCGAATTACAGTTTTGTTTTATTCTAGGGTATTTTTATGGTCTCGATTTTGTGGATGATTCAATTAAATCACATGGTACTTTTCATAAAAAGAAGAGATTAAGGCACACGGATTTCCACATTCTGATTTTTTCAGTTCATCTGCTTAAAGAAGAAATAAAAATTATCTGTAGCATTTACCTGTAGAAGGCTGGAGGAGCAGCTTCCCTGATCCCAAAGCTGCTCTGTTCGTTCTCAAGGTAATAGGGTACCTGTTGGCTGTGATGATGGATGAAGGGTGAGAGCTGGGGTGCCGTTTGCAAGAACACCACTGGGCTTGGTGGGACATTGTTCAGTGAGTGAAATCCTGCCAGACTGCTGGACCCAAAAGATTCAGAAGTAGGGGCATAACTGAGAGTAGTAGAGTTGTACACTGGAGCCGTAGTACCGAAATCATAAGTGGCCCCTTCTGGGTAGTTAAAAACTCCTGTCTTGTTGCTCTCCACGTACATGTCGCTGAGTGATCTTTCCAGGGGAATCTTCAGCTGAGGTCTGCTCAGTGTCTCCAGTTCAGTGCCTTGAATCTGGTGCAGCAGGGTAACTCCAGAGGTTTTGGTGTGAAGGGTCATGGTCAGTGCTAATGGCAGTGAGGAAGGAACATATCTGCTTTTACTGTCAACAGTGAGATCGGCAGCTGGCAGTCCACCTAAAAAAAATACCAGAACCTATCCTGAGGCTTAGCAGAAATCATAATAGAGCAGCACTACACAGGTATTCCTTTAATCTCAGCAAGGAGGAGGATATAAACAAATGCAGAGTGAGGACTGAAAGGACACGTTCTCTTTCTCCCTCCCTCCCTCTCCCTCTCTCTAACTTTTAGGAACTCCTCATCTGCGCTAATATGCATTACAAGGTGCTGGCCATGAGCCAGGAACCCTTGCCTTGTGCCGACGTTGGTTTAAACATCACTTCAGAAACAATTAGTTTTGGAGTTATACCAAATAATTGTCCCACTAAATGTTACTTCATTCTTACAAGTCTTTTAATTTTTCACTTCAGGCTAGCCAGTGCTCTGCAGCAACTAACGGGAAAGAACACTTAAATCCAACTAGGAAGAGTAGTCCAGTGGTCAGGCAGATTACTGCCTTTTATTTCCTCAGCAGGCTCCAATCTATCTGTGCTTATCTCTCCTCCTGTTTGATTCATTTTCATGTTTGCTAGAAATATGTAATGTGTACATTGTAATGACCCTGGGTAGGACTATCCTGTAACTGAGATAGGGCAAGGCAGAATATGTGTGTGCAAGCGCCCTCGTCTGTGTGTGTGTGTGTGTGTGTGTGTGTGTGTACAACAAGCCTCAGTCAATAAAACTAGCTAACAAAATTAAAGGGTGTATGATATCTATGTAGAAGAAAAGGTTTATAACATACTTGCACCAGTAATAGCAACTTGAAGTTACTGGAGTGTAAAAACAACATTAAACAGTGAGGAAAAGCTTTTGATCAGCCTAGAAATTTCTGTCTGCTTCTTTTTAGGCTGTAAAATGATGAAATAAAGCATCATTCAGATTTATCATAGGAAGATCAAAAAAGTTCAGAAAAATTTTTGTTTGCATGACATGGGAATTGAATACAGGAAATTCTTTTTCTTAATCCTGTGAACAAAAGCTCAGCAAACCTCAGTTTTTAAATCAGACTAGAAAATGAAGTAACCTAAAATAATCAAATGAGATTGGCTTTAAAATAAACTGAAATGCCTCTCAAAGTTATATTTAGTAGAAAAAAAGAAAGGGGAAGAGAGACAACATAATGAAAAGGTGTGGTATGCATGCTTCATCTTGCAATCTCATTCCATATAATTTTAACTTTGCACAAACCAGTTCTCCTGAACCAGCTAAATAAAAATGTTCAGAAACTGTTTCAAGCTCTCTAGCTTTATTGCTGCGGTCTGTGGTTCAGTCAGTGAAATAGGTTGATGTAAACCCTAAATGCATTAATATGGGCTCGAGTTAGTATGCTTTGAATACTAGCAAAGCCTATGCTATACTTGAACAACTCCACAGTTACTCAGCTCGACCTACAAAAAAACCCAAGAAACTGAGTATGTAGGTCACTAATAGCTTCAAGAAAAGTTTTCTAAAAACCATTTTTTTTTTCAGTAATAATATTATGTTAGCCAAAGTTATTTATATGTGCAAGATTATTCTGAAGGAATACACATTTGTACCTCTGCAGGCACACAGCTTAGACAGCACACACATAAATATGTACTTGATAGATTTCCTCACCCACCCAGCCACCCTCCCTACCCCGTTCAAATTTCAGATTGTAGACTTTGATCAAAGAGATAAGCTTGTTTAAATTACACTGGTGTAAACATATTCCCAGTTAAAAAAAAAAAAAAATAAGCAGACAATCATACCCTGCAGTTCAGAAAGTCTTCGAAGAGTTATTCTGAATATATGCCAGACAGTGGGAGAGAAAAAAAAGAGAGCGTGTGCATGTTTGCATAGAGTGAGCGAACATGCATCTGCAGAGACTCACAAAACAGCAAGCAAGCACAGCTCTCAGCAGCCAGTCTGCTGGGCTACAAAGACTGAAATGAATGCCAGTTATGAGTTTAAGGTCAGTCACTCTTATAGATTTCATTACATGCTTTTGTAATACATAGAAAAAGCATTATCTCGTATTAAACTGCATAATCTGAGAAATAATGTGAATCTGCCTGACATAAGAAGCACCCACTTCTATAGTGTGTTACGAAATAGTCTTTAATTTTTTTTATTTAAATTATTATCCAACATGTATGCTATTTTAGAATTACTATATTGACATGCAATAAAATGCTCAGCATAATAGCTATGCAGAAGACAAAAGTCTGCACAGAGAGAATTGACTTCTAAGTATGTCCTGTGGACTCCAGTGCTCCTTACATGCAGTTTTTTAAAACCTCATTAATTACTTTGGGAGGGTTACATGTTTTCAGGAAGACAAATATTTAAAGTTTCCACCATTTTAATGCAAATGGCATTAAAACACACTATAGGAATAAGTAAAATCACCATCACTTCTGCTCTATACCATTTACCCTAGGCACCCTATGAGCAGCTTTCCACAAGCCAGTGTGGAAAGTTACAGTCCTGCTCC